>NW_005874608.1:0-14983 GCF_000147115.1 Myotis lucifugus
CCAGCAGTCAGATATCCCTCTCACAATCCTGGACTGCTAGCTCCTAATGGCTCACCTGCCTGCCTGCCTGCCTGGTCGCCCCTAACTGCCCCCCCTCCCCCAGCTGGCCTGGTTGCCCCTCACGGCCCCCCTGCCAGCCTGGTTGCCCCAGGCAGTCTGCTGTTCAGTCATTTGGTTGTCCCTCACTAACACCCCTGCCAGCCTGGTCGCCCCACGCAGCCTGCTTGTATAGTTGTTTGGTCGTCCCTCACCACCCTGCCGGCCTGGTCACCCCATGTAGCCTGCTTGTACAGTCGTTTGGTCGTCCCTCACTAACCCCCCTTCCAGCCTGGTCATAGGCAGCCATCTTGTGAGGGTGTGAGGGTTAATTTGCATATTACCTCTTTATTATATAGGATTCCATGGATCCAAATACTATGTTTATCCATTGTATTGGTTATTTATTATTTTCAGGTTAGGATTATTTAGGATGATTTCATGGGCTTTTTTTTACCATATAATTTAGTACAAAATATGTATGAAATCTGTTATATACTTAGATCTATACTTAACAGTCAAATTGTTGGGTCAGAATATACACTGAGTGGCCAGATTATTATGACCACCTGACGTTTGTAGGCAAATTAGCTATAATTTTGCATTGAAGTTGCTAGAGGGCCAGACCATTATAAATAGGAAAGCAGGTTGTTTACCACGACAGTAGAAGTGATTTTTTTCTGAAGATATGGGTAAACAACGAGATTTAACAGCCTTTGAAGGTGGGATATATATTACACTGAGTGGCCAGATTATTATGACCACCCCCTCAATACTTCGTTGGGCCACCTTTTGCCTTCAATACTGCGGTGATTCTTCTTGGTATTGCTCCACGAGATGTTGAAAGGTGATGCGAGGAATCTGACACCATGCCTGATGAAAAGCACTGTCCAGTTCTGTGAGATTTGATGGTTGTGGAACCAGCTGCCTGATGGCTCTTTTAACTTTGTCCCACAAATGCTCAATTGGATTGAGATCTGGTGATTGTGGGGGCCACCTAAGCAAGGTAAAGTCTCCCTCATGTCCTTGAAACCACTGCTGCACAATACGAGCACTATGGCATGGCGCATTGTCTTGTTGGAAGAAGCCATCTCCATTGGGATACGCCATCAACATGATAGAGTGAACTTAATCAGCAATGATACTTAGGTATGTTGTGCTATTCAGATGTTGTTCCACACGAATTAAAGGGCCCAAATCATGCCAGGAAAACATGCCCCATACCATAACACTGCCCCCACCAGCTTGAAGGCTTGTACTCATGCATGTGGGGTGCATGCTTTCATGCTGTTTCCGCCAAATTCTCACTCTGCCATCTGCATGATGCAACTGGAAATGTGATTCATCGGACCACATGACTTTTTTCCAATGCTCGACTGTCCAATCCTTGTGTTCCTGTGCGAATTGGAGATGTTTTATCTTGATAACTGCAGACAGCAAAGGTGTTCAAACAGGCCTTTGGCTTCCATATCCCATACGAAGCAGTGTACAGCTAATTTGCCTATAAACGTCAGGTGGTCATAATAATCTGGCCACTCAGTGTACATGTATATATCCCACGTTCAGAGGCTGTTAAATCGCGTTGTTTACCCAAATCTTCAGAAAAAAATCACTTCTACTGTCGTGGTAAACAACCTGTTTCCCTATTTATAATGGTCTGGCCCTCTAGCAACTTCAGCCGAAATTATAGCTAATTTGCCTACAAATGTCAGGTAGTCATAATAATCTGGCCACTCAGTGTATGTGTGTATGTAACTTTATTAGATATTGTCAAAAAGTTTCCAAAGTGGTTGCACCACCATTGTTTGAAAATTTCAGTTGCTATATATCTTCATTGACATTGGATATTTGTTTTGTTCTTTTAACGTTTACAATTCCATTGTTTCTTTGGTAGAGTTGAACTACAGTTTTAATTAGCATTTCCCTGATAACTAATTGAGAACTTTTTCTAAGTTTACTAGTTAAATGCATATCTTCTTTGGTGAAGTATCTGATTAAATATTTTGCCCATATTTGTATTAGGTTTTCTACCCTTGTCTTATTGATTTGTAATTCTTTATATGTACTTGGGTATAGGTCATTTGTCAGGTATATGAATTTTAAACATGTTCTCACATTCTGTGGCTTGCATTTTTATCCCTTTAATGGTTTCATTGGATAAAGAGGCTTTTTTCATTTAACATAATTTAATATATAATTTTTCCTCGTCATGTCACTTTTTATATTTTGTTTGATAAATATTTGTTTGACTAAAAAGCTATTGTTTCTCTTAAAAGCTTTATTACTTAACTTTATACATTTAGAGTTATGTCTGAAATTGACTTTTTATTATGGTGGGAGGTGATAGTCATCACAATTCATTTTCCCCCATGGAGGGCTCAATGCTCTGCCCTCCAGGCCCACTGTGTTGGGGGTCCCACCTTCTGGGCCCACTGAGATGGTCGTCCTGCCCGCATAGCTTTGGGGAGCAGGGATAGGCTTCCATCACTTTATGAGGAGGCCATCTGTCCTGTTGAAAGTGAAGTGATGGTTCTCCCTTTTGAAACTAAAGAGGCAGCCCTGATGGCCTATGAATCACTCTCAGGATTATTCTCCCTGGTCTTGAGGAATAGCACCTGGTTTCTGTTGAGGTGGCTGATTAAGATCGCAATCCATACCCATACCTAGATCCTTACCACATAGTTGCTTGGCCACATGCTTACTATTCTCCTCTGAACAAGTCTCTCTCTCTCTCTCTCTCTCTCTCTCTCTCTCTCTCTCTCTCTCTCCTTTCTCATGGATAGGCTAATCCCTGGCCGCGTTGGTCAAAGAGGTTGGAGCTTTGTCCTGTACACCAAAAGGCTGCAGGTTAGATTCCTGGTCAGGGCACATGCCTAGGTTGCAGGTTCAATCCTGGTGGGGGCAGATATGTAAGTATCCAATCGATGTTTTTTTCTCACATCAATGTATCTCCCTCTCTTCCTTTCTCTCTCTCTAAAATCAACAAACATGTCATTAGGTGTGGAGAGAGAGAGAAAGAGAGAGAAGGTGTATAGGCTGAGAATTTTCCAGATCTCTAGTTCTAGTTCCTTTTTGCTTAACAATTCTGTCTTTAATCCTTTTCTCTTCTTTTATCTTTTACTACAAGCAGGAGGAGCCAAGCCATACTTTGCTTAGAAATGACTTCAGTTAAATAACCAGTTTCATTGCTTACAAATTCTACTTTCCACAAAACTCTAGAACATAAACACAATTCAGTCAAGTTCTTTGTATTTTAAAATAGGATTGCATTCCTTCCAGTTTCCAAAAACATGTCCTTCTTTTCTGTCTGAGACCTCATCAGAATGGCTTTTACTGGTCTGTATTTCTACCAACATTCTGTTCATGGTTATGTAGATATTCTCTAAGATAATGGAAACTTTCTCTAATGCTCTCCTATTTTCTTTCTGAGCTCTCGCCAGAATTGGTTCATTCATGGCACTGTAGACTTTATTTTCTTAGCATGCACCTCAACAATCTTCCAGCTCTCACATCAATTCCATGTCTTTAGGTATTTGTTATAGTAGCACCCTCACTTCTTGGTCCATGAACACTACTATAACAGAATACCATAGTCTAGGGTGGCTTATAAATGGCAGAAATTAATTTTTCCAAGTTCTGGAGGCTGGAAGTCTATGATCAGGGCTCTCAGTATCTGGTAAGAGCTCACTTCTTGGTTTATAGGCAGCCATCTTTTTGCTGTGTTTTCCATTGTGGAAAGAGTGAGAGGGCTCTCTGGGGTTTATTTTATACAAGCAGTAATCCCATCCATGAGGTCTCCATCCTCTTGGTCCAATCACCTCCCAAAGCCTTTCCCCCAGTTCTATCACAGTGGGAGCGGGGGATAACTTTTAAAATATGAATGTGAGGAACAAACATACAAACATTGAGGCTGTAGCATCAATTGTGAATGATACTTTTGCTAAATATAGAATTCTAGGTTATCAGGTTTTTTTTTCTTTGCAGTACTTTATAGATATGACTTGTCTTCTTATTTGTATTGTATTATATAAGAAATCTGCTGTAATCTTTGTCTTTGTTCTTCTGTATGTAATATTTTATCTTATGCCACATCTAAGATTTTGTACTTATTACTAGCTTTGAGCAACTTTATGATGATGTGTGTAGTTTTGTTTATGTTTTCTGTGTTTGAGCTTCATTGAGCTTTCTGGATCTATGAATTTAGAATTTTCACCAATTACAGCCCTGTTGTGTAATTCCTGAAAACAGTTGCTTCGCGTATTTTGTCGTGTGTGTGTGTGTGTGTGTGTGTGTGTGTTGGAGTAAGTTAAATACTATTATGTTTGGAACTGGAAGTATTCATAACATAGAGTTTTGAATAAAAACATGAATTCCTTTAAAAGATTGAAAGCTTTCTAGAATCTGGAGTCATATATTAAACTTCCATATAAGTTAAATACACTATTTTAATAAATATCATTAAATAAATAAATATATATTAATAAAAGAAAATTTTTAATTTTTGCGTAAGTATAAAATAGAGATGGCCAGAGATGGGACATAACTTGCAAGGTAATTCAAACCATACAATTTTTGGCAAATGTGCTTCTAAGATGCGACTGTTCTCTTTCCAATTTCAGAGACACACATAGTGCAAAGAGTATACAGACAGATAAATCTTGTTTCAATATTTTTCAACAAAAAAGTCATTGGTATCCTAAAACATTCTTAAAATTTAAAAAAAAAGTGAAGATAATGAGGGAGAAACCATGCTTGCCTGGGTAAAGTTACCTGTAGCTGAGTGTGCCCACTGGGGGCACGAATTGTAGTAACTGACATATGAGGGAAGGCAAAGGAATAGGATTAACAAGAGGAACAATATTTAAAGGGTGGATGAACATTTGAGCACACTGGAAGATGCCTCTTGGTTTCACCAAGTCCAGAGAATTTTTCACTAATGCTTTCATCAAAGAAACGTTTTTTTAAAAATGTTATATGATAATGGATCTGTACTTGTGTACTGTTGTAGTAACTTTTAGGCAATGCCAATTATATTCTCTTTCAATCGTTAGACATTTATAAGGGTGTATGCAACCCAGTAAAATTTCAATGTAATGTCCTAGGAGAGGAGTCCCATTTTCTGATAGCAGACTGTATATTTTCCACTAGATGGCGATATATCCCTATTTGATGTCTAAAAGTCACACATCTGATGCCAAGCCTGCTGTGATCAGGGGGGTCTCTTCATTCTCACAGTCACTCATTCAGCACTTTCAGAGCAGCTGCTATTTGCCAGCCTGAGTCTTTGGGAGACAAAGATTAAGAAGACACAGTTGCCCTGATATGTAAACCACTAACTAAAATTCAAGAACTACACAAGTTTCCCAACTTAAAAATTCTTTTTTCTTTAGGATGGTGCAAAAG
The DNA here is from genome assembly GCF_000147115.1 of Myotis lucifugus. NCBI lineage: Eukaryota > Metazoa > Chordata > Mammalia > Chiroptera > Vespertilionidae > Myotis > Myotis lucifugus. The sequence continues at coordinate 5,440 of NW_005874608.1, forward strand.
TGGTACATGTTCAGTAGAAATTTGAATCTTGAATTTTGATCTTTTTCAAGGTTTTAATATGTGGTGTGACACTCCCAGGATGCTGGGCAGCGGCAGTGAGCCACAGGTCCTAGTCAGGCACACAATCACCAGGGTAAACAACCCCTACTCACGGTGTACCGAGTTGCAATGGTATTTTTGAATATTGTGTACTGAGCATGTTTAAGGTAGGGTAAATAATCTATAATATTCGGTAGGTTAGACATAATAAATGCATTTTTAACTTACAGTATTTTCAACTTATGATGGGGCTTATCGGGCCATAACCCATTGCAAGTCAAGGAGCATATGAAAAAATCCCTGAATACTCCTGACTTGAGGAGCATCTGAAATGTCTATTAGCTGCTCCTGCTTCTCCCCAGCACTGCATTTTTAAAAACTCAGGGCAATTTCATGATAGGAGAGTTGATGTTTACAAAGTAATCTAATGCAATAAATATTTATTGAGCACCTGGTATGTATATGTGTAAACCAAGACATTGGATGCTACCTTTTTTATTCATTCACTGCCTAAGAAATTTACATTATCTATGGGAGCTGAAACAAATACACAGATAACTATAACAATGGGAAATACTTTAAGATAAAGCCTTAACATTTCTGAAAAGAGAAGGTTAATTTCTGCCTAGGGGAATCAAGAAGGTGTTCTTCTGAGAAACTCCATGTAAGGGATATGTTTTAAAATAAACAAGGTTACAGTTGATAAAAATGACTGGGTCTCTCATTTAAGCCCAAAGGGATCACTGAGAGGAAACATGACCATTGGCACGAAGCCTCAGCCCATTTCCAAGGCTCTATCTAACTCTGACAGTGACACTGACTGACAGCTCTCACTCTTCAGGTAGTTCAGTTAATTTTTCTTTTTAGAAAACCCAGGTTTCTTCTCTATGAACGAGTTGATTAGACACATATAATCCCTTTCTCTCATCTCCAAAATATTCAGTTCAAAGATGAGGTGGTAGGAAAATATACTTTTTGTTTCGGGAATAAATGCATTTCTGGCTAAAGTGGAAGTTCTGGTTAGAGGCTGTTACAGGCTGAATTGTGTGCCCCTAACATTCATATGTTGAAGCCCTAACTTCCAGGACCTCAGAATGTAACTGTCCTGGGAGATAGGGCCTTTAAAGAAGTGATTGAGCTAAATGGAGCCTTTAGGGTGGTTGTTAATTCAATCTTACTGGGACCCTTTAAAGAACCCCAAGAAGTGTTTGGACACAGAAAGAAACACCGGGGATACATATGCATAGAGAAAGACTATATGAGAAGACACAGCAAGAAGGCAGTCATCTGACAGCCAAAGAAAGAGGTCTCAGAAGAAGCCCACTGACACCTTGATCTTAGACTTCTAGCCTCCTGAACTCTGAGAAAATAAATTTATCACTTGGTCTGTCATATTTTGTTATGGCAGCTTGAGCAGAGTAATATAGAGGCTATATAAAATAAGTTTGGAAAACTAAGCTGTGACCATTCTATAGAATTCTTTAAAACTGAGATAGAAATGATATATTTGAGTTGGTATTCAATAAAACACTATCATGGGTTACGAGCTTGAGAAAGCTCCCAACGAGCAGCTTGAATCTTTGAAAGTAAAGATATGGCATATTAGCCGGTTTGAGTCAGTGGATAAAGCGTTGGCCTGCGAACAAAGGGTACGTGCCCTATATTATAGGCTCCATCCTTGGCCCTGTCAGGGAGCATGCAGGAGGCAACCAATTGATGTTTCTCTGTCTCTCCCCGTCCCTTCCACTTTCTCTAAAAATCCTTGGGTGAGGATTAAAAAAAAAAAGAAGCAAAGTTGGCAATAATTTTTAACACCACTTATAAAGAAGAAAATGGAATTAGCACGGCAGGGTATAGTAGAAGGCACGCTAGAAGCTACAAAGTCACTTTCAAGTGTGAGCTCCAGCTCAGCTCCTTGGTGACATTTTAAAAGGTTCTTGTCCTCATTGAGCTGCTGTTTCATTGTCTACCACACAGAAATGTTAGTGCTGGTCATTCTCTTTTCACTGGATATTTGTTGGAGTCAAATAAGAAAATGGTTAATATCTATAATAAGTCATATCTGAAGCTAAACACATAATCCAGCTACAGCTGCACTATTGTTAAGCACTTTTGAAAAAACTTCATCCAGTCACTGTATTTCCTATTAATCAGTTCACCATACTGTGTTATTCACTAGTAGGTGCTCAATCCCATCTAATAAAGAAGGAATATGCTAATTGACCCTCATGCCGTTGCAAAGATGGCGGCACCCACAGTCAATAAAGAGGGAATATGTTAATTGACTGCCATGCCCTCAAAGATGGCAGTGCCCACATCCACAAGATGGTGGCACCCAGTCCCCTCAGCCCCACTGGGACGGCAGGCTCTGTGCACCTGCTTCCTGAGTCCCCCAGTCCCGTGAGCCCCCCAGCCGCCGAGGGTCAGCCCAAGGCACAGGCAAACCTCGGATGGTGGCTGCCCAGCCGCCCAGGGACGGCTGAGGCTTGTGGTGCTGGCGGTGGCAGCAGCCGAGATGTAATTGGGCATTGCCTTCCCCTGATCGCCAGGTCGCCTCCTGCACCTGAGGGCTCCCAGACTGTGAGAGGGGGCAGGCCGGGCTAAGGGACCTCCCTCCAGTGCATGAATTTTTATGCACCGGGCCTCTAGTATATAATAATTGATTTCTAGTTTGGCTTAGATTAAAATTTTAGGCAATCATTCCCTGTCATTGGTTCCCTTGTGTTTTCCAGTGAACTTGAAGCTAAACTAAAAAATGTTTGCCAGAATAGCACAGAAATCATGCCCTACACATGAAAAGTAGAAAGCGTTGGGTCTTATCGGTTTCCTTTGATGGTTAATGAAATAATAAGGCCATTTAGTAGGCATAAGTAAAGTTTCAGTAATAACTTAGAATATGTTTTTTGTATGTCATTTAGAGGGATGAAAACATTTTCATGTGGCGCGACACAAAACTATGTTGACTTGACACACAGCTGTGAGAAATCAAGTGCTGTCTTCTGTATGTGTGTGTATTTTATGCTCTTTTAGTAGTGATAATGAGATGTTCACAGAAAAAAAAAAGGAGGTGGGGAAAGATCCTAATTCTAAAGAACACATGTCCCCCACACCTTCTCAGATTCTCAGAGATACCCTGGCTTAACTTCATTGTATGTGAAACTGTCAATCAAAGTAGGTGTTCTTGGTGTTGAGATGCCACTTGGGATGGACAGTGTGCAAGTGAAACTGCCACTCAGAATGGCTGCCTGGCAAATGGAGCTGTCAGTCATTTTGAACAGTTCAGTCTGTTGTATTGTCAAGGGGATGGGCTGATGGGCACTGAAAGCTGCCTTATCAGATTTAATAGAAGTTAAGGCTGTGAATAACTCTTTTGCAGTTCCCCAATCAATGAAAAGCTACATGTATATATAGCTTTTCATATGTATATTTCAAAGCTTATAATGATCAATGAGTAAAGTAGAAGAGGGTAGTGAAAATAATATACATAAGGTACAAATTGCTAATGAAAGTGAATAAAGAACTAGGTTGGCAGCTTACTCAATTACCATCACAAGCTAAAGACAATGGAGTATAGTCTGGTATAAGCATCACTGACATGTGTTCATTCACTCATTCATTCATTCACTCCATAAATCTTTATGGTATTGCCTATACTGGGAACCAGTCAGTATCCTTTGAAGTAAGAAATTACATTCAGAGAAAAGTGGAATTTCAGGTGACTCCATTTCTCAACAGGCTCTGAGTAAAATGGACTACCCAGCGATGCTCTAATTTTGCTTGCCCCTCTCCCATTCTGGGGGCAATTTCACTTAATGAAATCCCTTTGCTCTTTATCTGATATGTTGCTAGTGATGTTTTCTTCTTAATCATTAACTTAGTGTCTGCAATTCACAAAAAGCTAGTTTAGTTTTAAAGTATTATGGTAAAGACATTAAATCTGGGGGTATTATTTGAATCCACTTCTACAAAGTGTCAAGTATAAATAATTTAAGCTGATATAGTTAATATATCACTTTCCAGCCACACCTACTAGCAGGCAATTAGATATTAGTCTGTCGTTTCATCTAATTCACCTAATTTATCCTGTAGCTGCATTTAGTTCCCAGTGAAATTCAGCTCCTTGTTGGCATAAAATGCCAACACAGTGTAGCCCTTGGTAAATGATGTTAAATGAGGGAATCTTAGAATGTGAAATAGGAGAGGTCTCTCTAATATAAAACAGTTAGAAACAATCTTGCTAGCACACCTAAGCCCAGGATTTGGAATGATAGGGCAAGTTCCCGGGCTCCTGTGGACTCAGGGTGACTCTGCCCAGTTCTAAGTTGCCCTACACTGAAATATTGAACCACTGCCTTCATTATTTTTAGTCTGTGGCACAATTAATTTCTGGCACTTAAGTTTTCTATTGCACCAATGACACTGAGACTCTAATACAGCGGTTCTCAACCTGTGGGTTGCGACCCCTTTGGGGGTCTAACGACCCTTTCACAGGGGTCGCCAAAGACCATCAGAAAACATATATAATTACATATTGTTTTGTGATTAATCACTATGCTTTAATTATGTTCAATTTGTAACAAAGAAATTGGGGGTCACCACAACATGAGGAACTGTATTAAAGGGTCGCGGCATTAGGAAGGTTGAGAACCACTGTTCTAATACAATTCTGACCTAATCCTTCCCAATGTCCCTCTCCCAGAATTAGAAGCAACTCTGCCACCCAAGCCTCACCTGGGCACCTGATTGCTGCCTCTCCTGATCATGACTTTTACTCACTACCTCTACTTTTCTCAGAATATTGGAACACCTTATGCACTTGGCAGGATACTAATTTATGGCATCTCTGAGCTCTGACACTCTCCACAGTCCTTTTTTTGGTCCCAATCTTCCTCTGCCTGGTACTTTCTCAATTGCCATGGCTCCTAGTCAAGTTCCACTAAGTCATGGCATCAACTAAGTAAATAAACATATAACTGCACCAATAGTTTTCCTTTTAGATGACAGAAACGATGAAAAGTATGGCATCTTCATTAATAGAATTCATAGTATTTTCTATTACTTTTGCTTTTCAGTTATTTCTCTTAGCTATGCCTTGGCTCCTTAAATAGTTTTAAACTTTATGAGATCAGGTGTGGTTAACATAATGTCAGGATCTTTTTTTATTGGGAGGAAAGAGGTCCGTGTTCTTCTGATGAATCTGCCACTAACTTGTTGGCTGAATTTTATGAGAAGTTAGCATTAGATTATTTTTGAGGTTCCTTCCGGCTCTAGAATTTTTCTTCTTATATCAATGAACAGAGATGTGAGGGAGTAAGAAAAATCTTTTTTTCGTTTCTCTCTAGGAAATGGGGAATTAGGGAGTATGAATGAGGAGCAACAAATCCCTGTCTAGGCTGAGACTAGTGTTGCTCAGTGGTGAGGGTCAAATGGGGAACAACAGATCCTTGTGGAAGGATGTGTTGTGGGAGAATAAGTCATATACAATCTCAATAGATTAGGATATGCCACTCTTATTTGTTGGAGATACAGTTTTAATAGTTTTTTTTTACTGTGTTTTCCTTGACAGACACCAGGTGGCATAAGGATTTTATTTTCTTATGTGGAGACAAGCCTACACCTTGGCAAAAACATGAGGTAGCACACCTTCTTCAGGCTCATATAAGTAGTAAGGCTTTGTTTAAAGAATTATGTAGACTATTCTGTTGCTCTATTTAGCATTGAAAATGAGCTACTCTACGTGGTACAGAATATTTATCATGAAAAACCTATCAATGAGGGCTATTAATATACAAATACATAAAAGACATTAGGCAACGGAAGAAATAAAATATTTTAATGGAAGAGAGACAGAAGGAAGATGAGCAAAAGTGAAAGAAAAGAAGTCAGATGTTTTACCAGAGCAGAAATGGTACAATTAGATCTGGATAAAAGTTTTTAGACTTGGGAAAGTTTTAGAGGTGAATTACTCTAACTCTATCCAGGTGGGAAGACGAATCACCCAAATTTAATGTACAATGCTCAAGCATGTATAAATGACAGTAAAAATAGAGGTCTTTATACATCCAGCCATGCACATATAACCAACAAGGTTCATCACTGTAATGGTCAATTTGTTTTTATTGACACTTTGAGAGACCAGTTAAAGGACAATAAATTACTTCTGAGCAGTCAGTCATATCCATGTTTAAGTTAATAAATTAAGTAAGGTTGATTTGGTAACAGAGCTAGCCATTTCAGCCATAAATTCTCTCAGAGGTTCTTCTATAATTTGTCTACTACAGGCAACTTTAGTTTATAAGGTAAGCATAATTTTAAGTTGATAACTGGAATGTCTTTATGGCAGAGATTTTCTCTTTTCTCCCCTCCCACCCGCCAGCCCTTTCTATTCATCTAATGTTATGCCTTTGTTTTTTGGTGTAACTGAAAAAGAAACAGCATTTTAAGTCCACAAAAATTCCTTTGGCCTATGCTAGGTGGGGTGACCATAGAATTTGAGATTCAAACTGAGACACTTTTAAAAATAGCCTTATTAATATTTAATTAACATGATAAACTGTACATATTTAACATGTAAAATTTAATAAGTTTTGACATAGTCATATACCCATGAAACCATCACCACAATCAAGTTAGTGGACATATTGCCCACAAACATGTCATTATGCACCTTTGTAATTCTCCTGCCTTTCTTCTCCTCCAACTACACCAGGCATCCAGTAATCTGTTTCTTTCCCTATAAATTAGTTTGCATTATCTAGAGTTTTAGATAAGTGGAATAATAAAATATATATTCTTCTTTTGTTTGATTTATTTGACTCAGCATAATTATTCTACGAGTCATCCAAGTTGTGTTTATTAGTAGTTAGCTACTTTTTTATTATTGACCAGTACTCCATTGTCTGGCTCAACCAGACTTATTTATTCTCCTGTTTATATGCACTTGTGTTGTTCCCTGTTTTTAGCTGTTACATGTAACTCCCCCCTCCTTTTAAAAAAAATTATCTTTATTGTTGAAAGTATTACACATGTCTCCTTTTTACCCCCATTGACCCCCTCCACCTCTCTCCTGGCTCCCTCCCCAGGCCTTCAGGACACTATTATTTGTGTCCATGGGTGATACATACCCTATATAATCCTATATAATAAAACCCTAATATGCAAATCGACCAAACTGCAGAACAACTGGTCGCTATGATGCACACTGACACCAGGGGGCAGATGCTCAATGCAGGAGCTGCCCCCTGATGGTCAGTGGGGTCCCACAGGGGGAGTGCTGCTCAGCCAGAAGCCAGGCTGACATCTGGCAAGCACAGAGCAGTGGCTGGAGCCTCTCCCACCTCTGCTGCAGGCAGGCAGTAAGGAGCCAGGGGTCCTGGACTGCGAGAGGAATGTCCAACTGCTGGCTTAGGCCCGCTCCCCGGGAGTAGGCCTAGGCTGGTAGGCAGACATCCCCCAAGGGGTCCTGGACTGTGAGAGGGTGCAGGCCGGAATGAGGGACCCCTCCAGTGCATGAAATTTCATGCACCGGGCCTCTAGTTTGTATATAAGTTATTTGATTAACCTATTTTTGCTCCCCGTTCCTCTCAGATTGATCAGTCTGTTCCATGCTTGCATGTCTCTGGATCTATTTTGTTTATTTTATTCATTAGATTCTACATATAAGTGAGATCATGTGATACATGCCTTTCACTGACATCTCTCTCCTCCTTAATTATCAGTTTTCAGTTAGCCCAGGCTTTTACAATATTTGAAAATTCTGTTTTCAGCTTATCCAATATCTTTGAAGAAATAAAATACTAAGAATGTAACCCAGGTTTCTCCACCTCAGCAGTATTGACCTTTGGGGCTGGATAATTTCTTGTCGGGTGGGGCTGTCCTGTGCAATGCATGATTTAGCAGCATCCCTGGACTCTACCCACCAGATGCCCATAGAAACCCCTCACAAGTTGTGACAACCACAAATGTCTGCAGACATTACAAAATACCAAATGTTCTCTTGGAGTGAAATTTACCTACTTTGAGAATTTCCTAACTATATAATAGCTTAAAATGAAGAGATGAGAAAATATGGGCTAAAAAAAAGAGAGAGGGATTCAAATTTAAGAAATTGTTAGGCCCTAACTGGTTTGGCTCAGTGGATAGAGCATCGGCCTGGAGACTGAAGGGTCCAAGGTTCGATTCCGGTCAAGGGCATGTACCTTGATTGCGGGCACATCCCCAGTAGGGGTGGGGGGGAGGCAGCTGATCGATGTGTTTCTCTCTCATCAATGTTTCTAACTCTCTATCCCTCTCCCTCTCTCTCTGTAAAAAATCAATAAAATATATTTTAAAAAAAGAAATTGTTAGGCCCCAGTCATTTGCAGAATATTTGTAATATACTAGATTAAGCATTCTATGTTGTTTCATCTTATCCTCAGATAAAACTTATGATGGAAAATATTGATTTCACCTCTTATTTTAGAGTTAAGAAAAATGATATTGGATTATTTAGGGTCCAGTCAGGAGTAAGAAACCTCACAAGTTGCCTGAACAGAGAGATTTTTTAAAAAATATATTTTTATTGATTTCAGAGAGGAAGGGAGAGGGAGAAAGTAATAGAAACATCAATGATGAGAGAGAGTCATTGATTGGCTGCCACCTGCATGCCCTCTGCTGGGGATGGAGCCTGCAGCTGAACTGTGGTCTCCTGATTCATAGGTTGATACTTAACCACTGAGCCATACCAGCCAGGCCGAACAGAAAGATTTTTAAGTTAAAGCCATCTCAACTAAGTATTGAGTTATTAACAAGGCAACTGAAACATTGATAGGAGGACCCTAAGATGTGACAGCTGTAAACCGGCTCTGTGATGTGGGTCTGGGAGTAACCCTGCTTTTTAGTGTTTGCTGATATCAACAGTACGCTTACAGTTACATGGCTGATGTCAAACTACCAGCGTGATACCCCTGAATGCAAAGTGGGGGCGAGAAGAGCATAAGGAGTTACTGGAGCTGGTACGAGGAGCCCCAGTGCACCACAGAGCTGAGGTATCACTGAGGCAGCAGTTGCAGGAAGCAGTTACCCTGCCCGGGACTACAGACAAGGGATAAGATTGGAATTATGAAAACTCAGAAGCTTAGAGGAGGACCCCAAGGAGTTGAAACCCTGACCTCTGAGGAAGAGGTGCTGCTTGACCAGCGCTGGGGTCTTTGGACTTGGAGGAAGGACCCTGTGTGAGTAGGACCCACATCTCTGAGAGGGAACGCCAGTGCCAATTGGCTAGCTGGTATCTCTAAAACTCTACAAACATTGGAACAACCACACAGTGGGTTTGGCAGCTGCCACAGGAAGGAATTGCTGCTGCTGGAGTGAAGAGGTGTTGCTATGGTGATACTGACAGTCCCTTCTGCCTCCTCCCACTAAGCAAGCTCCTTGCAGTGTGGAGCCCAACAGGGAACCACTGGCAAAGCAGAAATGTGGTGGGTAGAGTCCCAGTCCCAGCATCACAAAGCAGAACATAGTAGGG
>NW_005874609.1:0-14982 GCF_000147115.1 Myotis lucifugus
CCCCTAACAAGTGACTGGAGAAGTCAGTAGGCATTTCTAGGAGCATGTGAAATGTTGAACAGGCCCTTCTTTCAGATGTAGTCTGTTGAAAGATTGTATCCATGCTCTCCTCCAGTTCCGAGACATAAATTAGGAGTTTAGGATGTATAAGTGTGGAGGGGAAAAGAGAAAGACAGAAATTTTCCCTATTGTAATGCCAAAAATAATAAAGAGGGAAATGCTCATTGAGTTGTTCATTCATTCATTCAGTCTGCTTTTACTGAACATTTCCCATGTTACAGACACTGTGATATGCATTTGAAATACAGAAATGAATATGAAGGTGTGGTCCCTGCTATCAGGGAGGTACCCATCTGGAATGCAGAGATATCTATATCAACAAATGCAACAACATATTTTGAGTGCCACGATAGAAGGATATATAAAAGCATAGAAGAGATGAGGTCAGAGATGTTTTTCAGAATAAAGTCTTACAACTGAATGAATGTCCAACTGCTTGGCAAAAGGAAGGAGGCAAAGGAGACAGGTACAGAAGCAGCCTGGGCCACTTGTGGAAAGTACAAGAACGAAATTTAGCCAACAAGTCACATCACTTTAGAAGATGACAAGTCGGAGAAATAGGTAGGTTCCAAATTAAGAAAGCCCTCACAAACTCTATCAAGGATGTGGACATTATCTACAAGGCATTTGGGAGTCCTGAAGGTTTTAAGCAGGAGTAATACAATCAGATTTGATACTTTATAAAGATTACTTTGGGGGGAGGAAGCAGGACTTAAATATAAGATATTTTTATTTTTACCAGAAATTAAACATTCAGCAATTGCATCATGAAAGTCATCTGAGTGACATGGAGGACAGGTCATAACAACACCACAGAGGGCAGAAGCCATTCTTTCAGATGGTCCCGTTGTCTCCGCCTATGAGCTCAAAGGCTGTCTCCACTTCTGTTGCTTCTTCACACCTTGCTCAACAAATGTATTCATCCTCTGATGGGCTCTAGAGATTGTGAGACAAAAATAACTCATCTTCTCTGCCCTCAAAGTATTCACAGAACCATCCCCATCAGTCTCTCTGGAACCTGACATGACGCCTGAAGAATCATAATCTCATTCCTTCTCATGTAGCCACATTTGACCTTTCCCTGCCCCTTCCCAACGTCAAACTCATTTGTTGCATTCACCATCTTCACATGCAAAAGAGTGAGAAGACGCATTGAAGTAGCAACAGTTCCATTATGAGAATTGCCATGAAAGGAAGGGTGGGAGGGTTGAGGAAGAGAGTTCTTAAGGTCTACTGTTGAATCAAAGCATTGTACACCAGTTTAAACATTTAACAAGCTGACTCTGGTTTGCACAAGGTTGGTATATATGAACTTGAAAAAGTTCTGTGTATTACTCTGTCACTCAAGGAATCAAAACTGGTTCTGCAAATGATCAGGAGCAAGCCTTCCTAAGCTCCCCACTACTGCCAGCAAGCACTCTAGCCAGTTGCTGTGGCAATCTCCTTACATCAAACCATACCTTTCATTTTTATCACATGGGGTGCAATCTCCCTGTCTAGGATCTTCTCAAGGCTCATAGAGATGTGTAGTCAAGAGGTGCCAATGAAGACCTTCACTGTAAACTCCAGTTCCACCATAAGCCCATGACATATTTAAATATGTAAACTGATGTGTTGAGACAAATCACACAAATTTTCCTCAAAAACAGCAGCATTTTCATGAAGTAGTTTTCTCCTTTTGTGACTTAAATCGCAGTATGATTGATGGATAGCTAGAGGTCTAAGTGAGCATTTTTCAGCTCTTTGTCCAACATGAAGTAGCAATAACAAATAGTAATTCTGCATCTTTTTGGATCTTATTGAAAGTTGGGAAATTAAAATCACTTTCATATTTGTTTGTTTCAAGATAGATTAATAGCACATGAATAACAAAATGTGGCTAATGACAGAAAGCTCATTGGTCTGCTTTATACTTGCCTTTGGTAATCATATATCTACTGCTGTAGAGTGGAGGTTTCATTTAACTACCTGATCATGCAACCGAAGGTTTATGCTAGTAGACTTGGCCAGCTTTCCTCCTATTAGCATCCCATGTTCATTGCCAGAAGATGAGTGGCTACACCTTTGAACTCCTTATTAGAGTGACTAATGAAAATCTAAATCATTATCTTTTTACATGTTCATCTTCCCCAAGTGACCAGGAGGGAATTGGTGACCCTATCTTATTCATCTGCTTTATCCCCAAGCCTTAATCCCTATGTCTGACCCCTACCTGGGTGCTGAATGAGCGTTTATTGAACAACAGGAGCTCACAAACACTATCTCCTCTCTTCCTCCCCACTGAGAGCAGCTGTATTCATCTGCCTCCCAGATAAATTGATGCAAGGTCTCTTTCTAAGTCACATAGCTATAGAATGATAAATGGATGTATAAGATTTCACAACAATACTACTTGGCCTAATAGGAATAACATTCTTTCATTAATTTGTATATACAGCATATTAAGGCATTTCTTTCCGTTTGAAGTTCTTTTTTGATAATTGTTCTTTCTTTTTGTCTTTGGCATACTACTTAATTCAATTCAGTTATTCTTTCTGTGAATATTCATTAAAGCTGCCTTTAGAGCCAACTACAAAATAAGGTTTCTGTTTCCACTCCTTACATTTCAAGCTTCGATACAATTGAATCATTAAACACTTTAGTTAAGACTTGCAGGTGCATCTTTAAATTGATCCCCCTTGATTAAAGCTAGTTTGTAGGCTTCTGATAATTCAGTCATACCAGAAAGAATTAAATGCTTATTATTCTCATTAGATTATTCCAGTCTATTCTACTATATAAATACACAAGTAGAGTCTGCCTCTATTGAGATATGTGGTTTTAAAAAATGTGGTTACTTACTTGCATCACTTCAGAGGAAATGTAATCTTAATTAAAGTCTGAAATAGACTATATTTTAAGGAACTAGAATTATCTTTGCCAAAATTTTGACTAGAATTATTTTCTTTCAATCAATATGTAAAATTGCTTTGTATAGTGACAATATTGGTTTCTTCTCTTAAATAAGTAAACATTCTCCCAACTATGTCCACTTACTGTTTTTATAGATAACAAAGGAGAAAATTTTACTGTGGTTCCCATCTGAATGATCACAGTTGAGAATTAGTGACCCAATAAAGGAGTTATTACTATAGATTTCTACTAGTTTATGTGACTTTTAAATCCATTCATGTAGAATAACTATAATCACCATTAATTGTCTCTATTCCAGAAGTGTTTTTATATTTAATTTCTTTACATTTTCATTGGAATTAAACTTGGCCTTCAAGTTCCATTTTGGAACTTAATTTTCCTTGTAAGCATATTGAGTTTCTGGGACTGGCTATAATGGAGATAGAAGTAATAGGGCAGAGTAATGATGTTAGGTGGTCCTTTATTGGTCAATGAATCCTCTGTCCTCTCCGTATAGGAAAAGTTGCATTAGGCTTTGAGAGTGAAAGAACCCATCATGTATTTTATCCATTCCTTTCCTTGTTTATTCAACTCACTTAGTACCTTATTTATGCCAGGGACTGTCATAGCAATGGGGATATGAGAATGAGCCAAGCACGTATCACTGTCTAATGGGGAGACATCCAAAATTTAACAGTTAAATATAGTGGGGAAGGTCCATGATGCAAATGTGCACCAGCATTAGGGAAACTTCACAGAGGAACCTAAACCAGGCCTCTCTTCATGGCAGCAGTGGTGAGGAGGGGGCCAGAGACCTGGCCTCTCTAGTTTTCCCATGCAATCAACCACAGTGCCTCTACCAGGCAAATGTCAGCAGTGGCTGATGTGAGGCCATTTGATAACCAAGGTCGGGCTAATCAGGCAGTTCTGAGCTGTAGTAGCTTATAACTTGTAAAAGCCCTAAAGCTCTGAAACCCAGATACCACCCGCGGAGTCCCTTGCCCTACAACTGCAGGCCCTGGGAGCACTGCAGCATTGGCCCTTTGGCTCCATCCCAACCAGGGTTGTTGACTCCAGTCCTAGGCCAGGAGCCTCAGATAAGGACTTAGGCCTCTTGGCCAGATGTCTGTGTATGGTAGTAGTGCACCGGGTCGTCCTCACCACTCTTTTATTTTGTGTTTAACCCTTAGAACTTAACCTGGGAAACTCCTGGACCACTGACTCACAGGAAATATTGAGGAGTGGGAAGTATCTGAATGCAGAATAGAAGAATTCTTAAGTGGGTTTTATCATCATAACATACTTCACTATTGAATACTTTCTGAGCTGGCTACTTTTTGAGAATTAATCCTTTTTTTTTTATTCAACAAATATTTATTGAGATCTAAGCCCTGTTCTATGGAGAATACAAACAGGAGTATAAAGAACTAGCATTAATTCTATATACTTTCCACAGCACCAAGCTGATCTATGAATGAAAGATAATTGTCACGCAGGTTCTAATAGGACCTTTACTATTCAATTGAGCTGTCACCATAGTCATTGGAGCCATCATTTTGATGGTGATGACAAAAAGTTTATGATTCATAATGCTTTCCACTTTCACAAAACATTTCCAAACTATTATCGCATTTTATCCTCACGGTGAAGAAGTAAATAATGCTGATAAAAATCCTCTTTTTACCTCCTTTGTATTTTGCTCTACATATTTTAACTAACCTTGTTATTTCTAAAATGGTGCAGCCACTATGGAAAAACAGTTTGGCAGTTCCTCAAAGAGTTAAACATGGAGTTAACCCTGTGACCCAGCAATTCCACCCCCCGCTTTATATTGTGTTTCATTTCTATATGAAATTTTCCATAATAAAAGAAAAACGGGAAAAAAAATCCTCTTTTTACCAATAAAGAATTAGAGGCACCTAAGACTGACTTAGTCACTTAGCTGGGAGTAAAGCCAGCAACAGAAAATCCCATGCTTGAATGATACTCATCAACTCATAAGTGGCTGCACAATGTTATTTTATTTGTCCTTCAGTGTCCCTATGAGTTGGAGTCACCATTCTTGTACAGATAAGCAACCTGAGGTACATAGAGGTGATATAGCTACCCAAGGGCATGCATCTTCACATTCAACTAAGAGGAATTAGGGGCTACTTTGGACCAGGCACTGTGTTGAGTGTATTCGTATGTACTGTCTTATCTCCTAACAATCTGTGAGGTAGGTCACCCTTGCCCATATTTGATGGAACAGTAAACCATTAATCACCCAGGTCTCCATTTACTGGTAGTGGAGTCCATTCTTAAACTTCTTTCTAATGTTCTTTCCATTAAGCCAGAGATTCTGAGCCTTTTTCCTCTCTCTAATCCAAGCAGAGCCACTTGTTCATTGATAATATCTATTCTTACACAACAGAGGTTTTTCATTAAAAAATTTTTTTTGTTTCCCTAGGAGATATATCATATTCTGCTAGGAGAAGAAGGGGGAGGAAAGGTGGCCATTCAGGAGAAAGGATAATTTAATTGAGAACTCTTCTTCTCCCCAATTAGTAATTAAACTATATCTCTTCGCCCTTATAGAAGTCTTTTTTACAAATCCAACTTTATCTCTGTTTTATCCTTTTAACAAAAATTTATTTAGTACCTACAAGTGCCAAGTGTATTCTAGGTATTGAAGATATAGCAATGAACAAAATCAATGAAGTTCCCATACTCATGAAGCATTTGTTCCAGACAGTAATAACTTTGCTGAATGAAAGTAAACAGGATGATGAGACACACATAGGAGAGAGTGGCTGCTGGATAGTGTGATCAGGGCAGTCCTCTCTGAGGAGAAGCATTTAGATCAAGACCTGAATAGCAAAAAGCAGCCAGCTGTGCAAAGAGCTGGAATCAGGTCTTGGACATTTTTCTTGCCCACAGTGGGCACTGACACTGCTTTCCCTTATCCCACAAAAGTACCAAGCGCAAACTCAGCCTACTTGACTCCTAGCTTGAGCCAGAATGCCAAAAGCACTAGTCAGGCCTGGTCTTCACCAGCCTCTCTCTATGCCAAATTCTGGGGCTGGCTCTGGTCCACATGACCTGGAATCACTGCCTGCCCTGTGCTTTGTCCCCTAGCTACCCAAGTCATAGGAGTACTTATTCCATCTTCAGCAAGGGTGGGGTCCTACACAGACAGAGCCGCTGACTCACATGAGAGTTGACTTTCAAAATGTCAGTCCTTTCAAAACTGAAAAACATTTATATAAGCAGTTTTTCTTTATATAAACAGTTTGTCTTTGTTAAGGACCCACATTCTTTCCTTTTCCTGCCCTATGTAAGAAAATATATAAGCAGGAGACAAGGCAACTAGTAGAGTAGGTGGGTCCTGGAAGATTCTGGAAAGTAACTTGGCTCACGATTCCTTGCTTTACATGACTAGACTCCATGTCCTGTAACTTTAGAAATAAAAGTGACTGGCAACTAGATTTCTATTCAATATTGATTACAGAGGGAGGCTGACTGTGGGTAATTATAGTGAAGTTCCCATAATTAAACCTCAAGGACACAGAATCAATGGTATTATGTTAGTAGAAGTGTTTCATACAAACGAATCACTGAAATAGATAGGTCTAGGGCTTACACTGAATGGAAACCAAGTTTATGTTTGTATAAAAGTGAATAATAACCTTTAAAACCTAACCTTGCCCTAACGATTTGGTTCAGTGGATTGAGCGTTGGCCTGCAGATTGAAGGGTCCCAGGTTCGATTTTGGTCAAGGGCATGTACCTTGGTTGCAGGCATTTCCCCGTGGGAGGTGTGCAGAAGGCAGCTGATCAATGTTTCTCTCTCATCAATGTTTCTAACTCTCTATCCCTCTCCCTTCCTTTCTGTAAAAAATCAATAAAATATATTTAAAAAAACAAACAAAAAACCCTAACCTTAAAGATCAGGTTAAAGAAGGCATAGGACCCCTGGAGACTTTTTAAAAAATTAACATGTCTTTCTCCCCATGTAAAAAATGATGCTGCAGACCCTGGAGCTATCACTCCTTTGACAATTGCCATCATACTCTGCCACTCATGGTCTGTGTTGGAAGAAAGAAAGTTTTGGAACCTAGTAGAAGAGAGTTTCTACAAAGCCAACCTTGAAATAAATTGTAACTTGTAGAAACTATCAGTTCAGGCTCGGAATTTGCACAGCCTTCGCTGATGACCCCACGTTGGAATTAACACACTCCCACCCTTCCACAGCACTCGGTATGTTTACAGTGGCTCCTCTGTATCATGCTGCACTTACCTGTAATTCATGTGGTCTCTCCCATCTCAGTGTGAAGACAGACAGATGTCTTTCACCTTTATAGTCTCACAGTGCCATGTACAACGATGCTGAAGATTTGTTGAATAAAATTTGTATTCAGACCCTGAGACATTTCCTAATTTTTTTTTGCGTTGATGCGTCTGGTCAAAATTCTGAATTTCTAAGATAAGCTTCGCAAGTAAGGGTTGGACGATAAGCCCGTTTATTCATTCTTTCAGCAGGCATTCATTCTCATATGCTATGCTGATCAGCTTACCTCTCAGAGATTTTCAAATACACACTTAAAAATAACATTTACCACTTTTGAAATCTGTATAAGTCCTGATGATTTAATTTTGAGATCTCTGTAACTTCAAGTGCTTAAATATCTAATTTGAATCTACCTGAGTAGGCAGAAACTCTGAAATAAGCTTTTCCTGGATAACAGAATGAACTGTGTCTGTCTCTGTGTTAGGATTTTTTTTTTTACTTTTAGGGAAAGCAAATAGCAAGGAAATCAAATTCCTGCAATAATGGGTTTTTTCCACTCAATTATTCAGCTGCCGGAGCTGCTGGGCCATGTGGAACTGGTTTCAAAACCACTCCACTGCCAGATGAAGCTATCAGGGTTGTCAGTCTTTGGGGAGCCTGAGGATTGTTTCAAAATGGCCACAAAGGACCATCAGAACTAAATGTACTTTATTGGGGGGAAATATTTATTTTCTTACTAGAAGTTACCACCATCTTCTTCATCCTTCAAGGTTCTGAAATGACTCTCAATAAATACAATTCTATCCTTTTTAGCTGTCAATAGAAGATATCTGTAACTAAACATTCAAGTAACCTCGGTTTGGGTAGTATAAACACAACATCTTTTTTTTTAAGCCATAAGAAAAGTTCTTCACTTTAAAATAAGGTTCTTAAGACTTTGATAATTCTCAACCAAAATAATGAGGGTTTTTTTTTTTTGTTTCATAAGAACAATCCCTTAACCTCCCTCTTTTTTCTAATAATCTGAATTTCTGAAGAATTACCTTCTTACTAATGGAATAAAAGAAAGGAAGTTTTCTCCTATTAAAGCATTGAGTAAAATGATCAATTCTTCTCATTTTCAGTGACATCGATTGGTATTTATTTTAATTTTTCTTAATGACTATCTTATTGTCTTTGGTTAAGTCTTTCAAAATTATCCTCACTCATTACTGCTGTGGTAGTACAAATTTATAACTTAAGACTAGTAATGAATGAAAAATACTCTATCAATATGTAATTACAAATTACACACACAAACATGCACATACACACACAGAAATTCCAAGGTGTACTCTGATTTGTACATGCCAACAGTGAGATTATAAACTCACAAACATCAGTAAGTGGTATATATATATCTATAAAAGGCTAGTATGTAAAGTGTCCCCGCAGGAGTTCAACTGGAGACCAGGAGTTCTATTGCTCACTATGACGTGCACCGACCACCAGGGGGCGGCACGGAATGAAGGAAGGCCCTGGCCGGCAGCTGGGGAAGGGAGGCCCTGGCTGGCAGCCCGAAGGCCCCGATCGGCCCTGATTGCTGGCCAGGCCTAGGGACCCTACCCAGGCACGAATTTTGTACAGCGGGCCTCTAGTTTCTTATAAAAAGCAATCTTTACTTTAAGAGCATCATGTCACATTTTTGGTGATTCAGTTTACAGATAACTTTCAAGAACATCCCTGTTGCATAAATCAGTGTTTACCACTGTTGACACCACTACAGAAAACACACCAGACTTACTCCCATATTAGGAGGGCAGAAAATTCAAGTCCTTTGTGAAGCTGGTGAGAACCAAAATGATAGTTTCTAAAAAAGAACCATCTTTAAAAATAGTGAAAAGTTACTGCAGATTTTGATAGGCTCTTATTTGTAAATATAGAGGTGTTGGTTAGAGCCAACCAAGAAGACACATTTAAATTGCAGAACTTGAAAGCTGATGAAACTAGGAACTTGCAATATCAACCACACTCCTATCATTATTATCTATCTTATTAATTGTATCGCCTCAGTATGCTTGGCTCTTGGCCAGATAGTAAGCGAGTGAGATTTAGAAGCAGAAAAAATAGAGATATCAGAAACACTATTGTTTTTACTTTTTTTGTGCAAATTCATCATTTGGCCATGTCCACAGACAACTAGCTTTGTTGTTTTGAACAGCTTGACAGGTGTCCGGGGCTGATTTACTTTGACTCTGTATTTGAAATGCCCCATTTTTTGTGAGCCTGGCTAATCATTTATCTTCTTTGAACCTCAGGTTTCTGTAAAAATGTAAAAAGGAGATATAATGATTATACTGCTTCTGCCTGCCTCAAAGGGTTGGGAGGAAGCTGGAGGAGATCTATCCGATAAGGGGCTTTGAAAACCATAAAGTGCTGCACAAATGTACGGTGTCATTCTGATGTCTTCAGAAGAGTTTTCTGCCTGACGTGTGTCAAGTAATCCTGAAAGCTTAACCATGTGTAGAACCCTGTGTTCAGATCAGAGTGGCTGGTAAGTCTGCCAAAGCTTTGCAAAACTCCCTGTGTGATGTTCCCTATGTCAGCCATCACCATGTCCAGGTCCAGCAAGACTGAAAATTCAGGGCTCATTGCAGAGGGTCGGCACCCACAGGGTGACAAGCCGGATACCACAGGCACCACGCCTGGCATTTAGGACCACATCCTCATTTCCTCGAGGTAAGAATGAGGAGGAAAAGAGACTGACACTGTTCTAGACATTGTGTCAGTTCCATAGGCCTAGTTAGGACAACTCTGGCAGAAACCTGTTAAGAAAGTGGGTTCAAATCTAGACGTGCTGATTAAGTCAGTCCAGTACAGAGTTTAAAAAGTGAATTCTGCTTGATTCACCCATGTGGGCAAGGTGCATACCCTCTTTGTGCTTCGGTCTTAGGATTTGTAAAATGGAGATCGTAACCATGCACATCTAGTGAGGTTGTTTAAAGGATTAAATGAGGAAATAAAACACAACAGTGCCTGAAACATAGTAATCTGTAGATAGAAATTAGATGCAATTAGTTCTATTTTTCAGTCTTAATTGAAATTTAAACTCTTATTTGTCTATCTGTGATATAAATATAAGCAACGACCCATATTATAGATGTAGAGAATCTTTTTCAGTAATTGGGGTAAGTCTTGAGACACATGCGTAGATATTTTTATTTTTAAATAAATGAATTTCAAAAGAAGTATTCTTTTTGGTTTAAGAAGTTGGACACAAAAAGGGGTCTCAGCTTAAATGAGCGGGAAGAGGTACAGAATCGCCGGTAATGAAAATGATGCAGAGACTATAAAACCCCAGGAGAACAGTAAAGTACATTTAAAATGACAATATTTGTATTACACAGTGCCCATAAAACAGCTAAACATGCAGTTCTTGCCAAGCTTGTTGGCCATCATTTCCTACATTTGGCTGGTGAACAAGGAAGACATCTGGAAAAATAGTTAAAACAAAACAGTGTCTAATTAGGTTTTAAATATTTTAGTTAAAAAGTACAGTAATTAAATAATGCAATTCTAAAGGGATACAAGGAAGTGACTGTTCTGGGGAGACACAGTATTGCATTTTCAGACACTGCAAGTAGAGAGACACTTGGGGCTTATGAGGGAAGCATAATTATTTCTCCTTTAATCTTTCATTATGAAACTACTCAAACTAATACAAGTACCAAAAATAATAGAAGACGCCTTTTTCTTACCACTAACTTTAGCTAGACATATCAATATATTGCCTTGGTTCCTTCACATAGTTGTTGCTAAAACCAAAATTATATCCAATTATTATATTAGCTGGTCCCCATTCTAGTATTGATTCCTGTTGGCTGTGCTACTGTTTCCTGTGACTAGAGATACAATACAGTAAATTAAAACTTGGGAGTAAACGTTGGATTCTGAATTGTAAATTAAAAATCCTCCCTATATCCTCAATCTTCTAAGAGACTCGCTAAATATCTGGGCATCTCTGATTGAATTAGTTAGGTTTTTTTTAATTGATTAAAACAAGGTCAATCCTCTACATTAGGTAGTATGATTTAAAGCTCCTTAGAGATTCTACTTAATATTTTCCTCATCAACTTGCCAATTCCCCATTGGTCAATGGATTCTACTCACAATTCAATCCTATGGGGTCTGTATTAGTTTGGGCTCTCCAGAGGAAAAAACCAATAGGAGAGAGATATATAGATGTAGATGTAGATGTAGAGATATAGATGTAGATGTAGATGTAGCGATAGAAATAGAGATAGAGATAGAGATATAGAGATAGAGATATTTACTATAAGGAATTCACGACTGCCCTTCAGGGTTGTCCCAGAAAGGAGCTATAGTGCTGTAGCTATTGACTTCCAGATGATGCCTGCATATCAGTGAAGAGCCATCTCTAAACCCAGTTTAACTCTGCTGTTCCTCTGGCACTCCTCATGACACCATAGGTGCAGGCTGGGAGAGAGGAGGCAGTGTAGCAGGTGTGTGGGGGGGAACCATAGACATTTGGACCACTTTTTCATGTAACTCACTTATGCTTTCAGGGCCTGCACAAGCCCAACCACACATGTGCCACTTACATTTGATGGTGGAGTGATGTGCATGCCCAATTGTATTGCTTGACAGTGCACGTAACACCCAGTCATGGTGAGCAGCTCAGGTCACATGATAACCAGGTGGCCCATGTTTCAGCCCCTACTACAAGTCCCCACTGTAAGGTCTGGCCTACATATCCAGGCTAGTACTGCCCTCAAAAGGAAAGTAGTTACCTGCAGAGAATGGCAGAGCTTTACGCCAAAATCCGAAAGGCCCGTGCTGTAATTCACCTATAGAGGCCTGCCAAGGGCTCCAAACAGCTTCTCTCTCTGCCACAGACTCTTCAAGCACCATTGGATCTGCTGGATCACACAGCCCAAGCAGGAGAGCAGCTTGCACAGCAGCCTGGACCTGTTGCAGAGCCTTCTATTGTTCTCTGCCCCATTCAAAACAGCAGCTTTTGAGTCACTCAGTAAATGGGCCAGAGTAGTACACCCAAATGAGGAATATGTTGCATTGGTTGTAGAAGAGGCCAGAGCTCTTACAAAGAGCTCTTCAGGAAAGCTTCGCAGGTTCCTGGGCTGAGCTTCAAACCTTCAACAACTTTTTCTTCACCTGACAAGGTGAAGGGGTACCCCAACATGCCTCTCAGTACTGGACCCCTGGATTTTCATTCAGGTGGGAGACCTCTAAATTTTTCCCAGATTTGTTTCTCACCTCCTGTTACACAAGGGTCTTGGTAACAAGTCTACAATGGTTTGTACTTCTTGCTCACTACATCTGTGTAACATATTTCATCAATGTAATGGACCAAGGTGATACCTTATGGGAGAAAAAGGCAATTGGATCCCTGCAAACTAACCTAAGGCTGCAGAATTGATATACATCTGAAATGGGACAGTGGAAGTATATTGCTGGCTTGGCCAGTTGAAAGCAAACTGCTTTTGGTGGTCTCTACTAACAGATATCAAGAAAAAAAAAGCATTGCCAGGTCAATAGCTTTATACCAATTCTCAAGAAATGCATTAATTTCTCAAGCAATGAAGTATTGCCCCGGCAGCTGGAGCCACCACTTGGTTGAGCTTACAGTAACCCAGTGTCATTCTCCAAGACACATCTGTCTTCTGCACAGGCAGATGTGATGGGAATCACCACCACTTGCATCTTTCAAATTTTTAATGATGGCACTAATCCTCCAGTGCCTCCAGGAATGCATATTGTTTCTTATTTACTACTAGAGGCCTGGTGCACAAAATTTGTGCACTCAGGGGAGCGTCCCTCATCCCAGCCTGCGACCTCTTGCAGTCCTAGGGCCCCGCGATTGATCGCCCGTAGAGGGAGGCCCCGCCCACCCACTGCAGCCTGCTGGTTGGTGGCCTGGGCCTTCTCTTTGGGGTGATCGTGGAGCCCCCCGATTGATCGCCCCGCTGGCCAGTGGCCTGGGCCTCCCTCTGTGGGGTGATCATGGGGCAATGGCTGGGGCACCTGCCTTGGCTGGCCTGGCGCCAGTGGGTGTCATAGCGTGGTCGTCTGGATGGTTGCTCCACTATTCAGCCATTCAGTCAATTTGCATATGACTCTTTTATTATTATAGATTTACCTAGGTAGTGGCAGTACTATTGCCTTTCACTTGGCCTTTACCACCATCATAGTCCTCATTCCACAAGTTAGAAAGTCAATGTGGGCATTCTGCTAGGTGCTAAGTATATCATGCACTGCATAGTTTTGCCTTGGCAATTAGAGGAAGGATGTGCTTGTTAGAACACTTGAAAGTGTCTGAATCAAAGGGCAAACAAGGGAGACTAGTCTGATGTTTAGCTCAACTCAGAGAAGTTGGCAATAGGATAGTTGATGCAGCAAATGAAGAAAAGGAAGGACAAGAAAGCAATAGCATCATCTTTGCTCAATCTTCCTATTCCAAGGTTAAAATTCATTGTAAGGAGAATAAGAAACATGGGGTCAAAAATAAAACAGTTGATTAAAAGTCAGAAAATAGTAGCATAAAAGAAATTTAGATGGGTTTCTATGTAGGAATAACAATAGAATAAGAGTAGTAACAAGTATATCAATTAAATCCCAATTTAGGTCATTGAAAGAAAGAAGATACTACAGAGGTGCTGTGCTTTGTATAATAGGTAACACAATCCTGGCCTGCCTGTACACTTCAGGCTGGTGTGTAGGCTCTTAGGTAACATGTCATCCACTTCTGACATCCAACTTCTGACACAGCAGTTTGCCTACAGTAAGTTCTCCCACATTGACTTGGATGATTATCCCAAAAACTACTTTTCTATTATTAGGAAACAGTCCAATTGAGTGGGTTTTTGTTTTTTTTCTTTTAGAGTTATGTGGGTAGGAATCATCAAATATGTTTGGAATTTCAAGACCAGAGATTAAGAATAGAGACTTTGTGGTCAAAACCAGTTTCCAATCCCAGGTCCTCCACCTACTAAATCTAGGACTTTAAACATGTTATTTAATCCACCTGAGCCTCAGTTTCCACATTTATAAACTCACTAGAGTCCCGGTGCATGAAATTCATGCATGGGGGGCGGGGAGGGTATGTCCCTCAGCCCAGCCTGCACCCTCTCCAATCTGGGACCCCTCAAGGGATGTCCAACTGCCCATTTAGGGATGTCCGACTGCCCGGTGTGGGATCGGGCCTAAATGGGCAGTCAGACATCCCTCTCAGAATCCAGGACTGCTGGCTCCCAACCGCTCGCCTGCCTGCCTGCCAGCCTGATCACCCCCTAACAACTCCCCTGCCAGCCTGATCGTCACCTAACTGCTCCCCTGCTGGCCCGATTGCCCCCAACTGCCCTCCCCTGCAGGCCTGATCCGCCCCAACTGCCCTCCCCTGCTGGGCTGGTCCCCCCAACTGCCCTTCTCCTGCTGGGCTGGTTGCCCCCAACTGCCCCTTCCCCCTGCTGGCCTGGTGCCCCCAACTGCCCTCCCCCTGCTGGCCTGATCCCCCACAACTGCCCTCCCCCTGCAGGCCTGGTCCCCCCCCCAACTGCCCTCACCTGCTGCCCTGGTCCCCCCCAACTGCCCTCTCCTGCAGGCCTGATCTTCCCCAACTGCCCTCCCCTGCCGGCCATCTTGTGGCAGCCATCTTGTGTCCACATGGGAGCAGCCATCTTTCACCACATGGGGGCAGCCATCTTGTGTGTTGGAGTGATGGTCAATTTGCATATTATTCTTTTA
>NW_005874610.1:0-14979 GCF_000147115.1 Myotis lucifugus
TGCCCGCAACCAAGGTACATGCCCCTGACTGGAATCGAACACGGGACCCTTCAGTCCGCAGGCTGATGCTCTATCCACTGAGCCAAACCGGTCAGGGCTGGAGTGTTGTTTTTAATATTGTTTGATGCAATCATGCTGCATTGGGAGGTAATTAGTCCATAAATAATTGTGAAATAAAAATGTTCCCATGTAGCCCTAGCCAGTTTGGCTCAGTAGATAGAGCATCAGCTTGCAGACCAAAGGGTCCCCGGTTCGATTCTGGTCAAGGGCATGTCCCAGGTTCAATTTTGGTTGCAGGCTCCTTGCCGGCCTGGGCCCGGTCAGGGCTTCTGCAGGAGGCAACCAATCGATGTGCTTCTCTCACATCGATATTTCTCTCTGTCTTTCCCTCTCTCTTCCACTCTCTCTAAAATCAATGGAAAAATATCCTTGGATGAAGATTTAAAAAACAAAAATGTTCCCATGTAGCCTGGCCAGTGTGGCTCAGTGATTGAGTGTCGCCCTGTAAACCAAGAGGTCACTGGTTTGATTCCTGGTCAGGGCACATGTCCAGGTTGCAGGCTTGATCTCTGGTGGGGGGCGTGCGAGAGGCAGTCAATTGATGTTTCTCTCTTACTGATGTGTCTATCTCTCTATCCCTCTCCCTTCCTCTCTCTCTAAAATCAATGAAAACATTTTTTATAAATGTTCCCATGTAGACTTGGCCCAGACAGAAGTCAGCCTTGCTAGCCACCAGGTTTTATCCTATATGCCAACATCAGCCTGAATGCAGAGAAAGCCTTACATAGTCACAAAGTCAGGAGAAACTTTTGGACAAACAAAAGCACTCTAATCAGATGTCAGCTTGAGAACAGCTTTTAGATTGGCTGAGACATTTATTTATCGTTGTTTAGAATCGAGTGAAGACTTGAGAATAGAAACAATGTGCTCTAGATAAACTTCTTATTTCCTCATTTTTTAAAACAATTATTGGTGTTTTATATCTAGGTATGAGAAATATAAAGATAAATGTGGATAGGTCCTTGCCTTCTCTATTTTCAATCTTCAAAAACATCACTCAAAACTTTTTAAAAATACATCTTCAAATCAGATATTGCAGACATGTAGATGTCTCCCCTAAAAATGAATGAATTGCCATCAATTTCCAGCAATGCAATAGGTGAGATAGCTAAAAAACCACCTATTAACCAAATGCTTAGAAATGCTAGATAAAATAAAGCATCCTTTAAATGCGTGGCTGATCTCATAAGAAAGCAAGGGGAAATATCTAGAGACTAAAAAGTAGAGGAAGTGGGAAACCAGTGTGGAAAGTGGCTCTGAGGCTGTGGCTGCATTTGGATCACTTGCTGGCCTTGATTAAAAGAGAACTAAAGAAGTTTGGGGCCCGGCTGGTGTTGCTCAGTGCTTGAGTGTCCAACCATGAACCAAGAGGTCACAGGTTCTATTCTCAGTCAGGGCACATGTCCGGGTTTCGGGCTCAATCCCCAATAAAGGTGTGCAGGAGGCAGCCCATCAATGATTTTTCTCTCTCATCGTAGCCAAAAAAGTGTCTTAGGAATTTATAACCACAGGTCTGCCCTACACTGTCTGCATAGTCTCAGAGCCTCCTGACTGAGAAAGTAACATAGAAGTGGCCCCTCTGTTAATGCCCAGAACACATGACATACCAGTGTAAGCATCTCTGAAAGAATACACTCTTAAGCACGTTGAACAGAATACCACTGAGAAAGCTCCAGCAAATAAAAGCCAATCAGCCCAACTTACAAAACACAAGACAAAGCAAGCAGGAGTAATCAGAAACAACAGTCAGCAGAATCTGACCCATGGGAGTTTTAGATCATAGAGGTATTTGATACAGACTATAAAAACAAAAATTCAAATTCATTTATAATATAAAGGAAAGAGTCAAAACAAGAAAGCAACAAGACACTGAAAACAATGGTGTGGAATTTCCATAAATAAATAACAGTAATTAGATTTGAAATTCTATGAAGTTTACTGTTTTTAGAAGAACTTGCAAGATGATTAGATTTTTTTTCTTCTAAAAAAGAAAAAAAGTAAATGCTAGATAATTTTTTCTTTTTTTTATTTCAGAGAGGAAGTAAGAGGGAGAGAGAGATAGAAACATCAATGATGAGAGAGAATCATTGATCGGCTGCCTCCTGCACGCCCCACACCGGGATCGAGCCCACAACCTGGGCATGTGCCCTGGACCAGAATCAAACCTAAGACCCTTCAGTCTGCAGGCCGACACTCTATCCACTGAGCCAAACCAGCTAGGGCTTTTTTTATTTTCTTTAAAAATCTTGAAGAGCTGAACACTAAGGAATTATCAGGTCAAAATCTACGTGATGGAGAAAATCACGAATCCTGAAGTTACATTTGCCCTGAAGGCATTTGCCAAACTAAGAGAACTTGAACCTTAAGTTTACTCAGCCTCATGAGGCTCGGGAGATAAAAGACAAAGCCCAAGACCTGCCCAACCTGGGGAGTCCAATAGTGGAGTTCTTCCCATAAGGTTTAGAACCCAAAAGGCTGTACCCTCAAGATAAGTATTCACAGAATACACTAAGCCCAGCCCATGCTCACACTCCCAGGGACCATGCAAAACATTGCCTTGGCAAGAGGAGAACAGGAGGAGGAAAGACAACTCTACTACTGAAATATTGTAACCACAAGTCAGATTTGCAGCTCATTTGGATGGTTCAAATAACCTCAAACAATTAATTCAGCTTAAAGAGACTAGTACCTATATGGAAGAAGAAAATAAAACCCCCTCTGTTAAAAAAAAAAAATGTGGCTTGTAGTAAAAAATAACCAATCACACAAGGGAGCAAACACCATGAATAAAAAGAAGCATCGACAACAAGTAGCAGGAACATACCTGCAAACTTATCATATATCAAAATTATAGCATTAGATTATACAAGAAAAATGTATTATTTAAATAAATAAATAAATAAATAAATAAATAAATAAATAAATAATAACAAGCTTGCAAAAATCTGCAGGCTAACAGATAACTATTTTCCAAATGACTAAGCAGATCTGAAAAAGACCCAAATTAGAATTCTAGAATTAATGGTAAATTAGGATTAAAAACTCAGTGGATGGATATAATAGCAGTTTGGAGAATCAGAAGAGAGAATTAGTAAAGTAGAAGATATATCAGAAGAAAGCAACTCCATGGAACAATGAGATAGAGATGGGAATAATTTACAGAAAAAGAAATGGAGGGACTTCAGGCTTCTGCTTAGTATATAGAAAGTTGGAAAGAGCATCATTCTGCACTTACAATAGAAAGTCACCAAGGAACCTGAAAATTGACTATTTTTGTTGAGCCCATCAGAGAGTTGACGTCACAGCGTCCTAGAGGCTGGGGTTATGAGGAGAGCCTGATAAAGATACACACTTTCAGTTACAAGATGAATAAAGTCTAAAGATATAATGCATAACAGGATGACTAAATTGATAACACTGTGTTGTATAACCAATATTTGCTAAGAGAGTAGAGCTTAAGTGTTCTCACACAAAAAAAAGTAATTATGTAAGACAATGAATGTTAATTAACTCAAATGTAGAAATCCTTTCACAATGTACATGTATATCAAATTGCCACATTATACACTTTACATATATTATAATTTCATTTGTCAATTATATTTCAATAAAGATAAAAAAGAAAATAGTTTTAAATAAAATAATTTTAAAGAAAAACATTTTGACAATGGGTATTCTTCAAATCAAGTTTGTAGAAACTATGTCAGAGGAACATTTCTAGTCTTAAATGCATATACTATATAAGAAGAGGAGATAGAAACTTTATAACCACAAAATTAAAATGAACAACTTTTTAAAATATGATTTTACTGATTTCAGAGTAAGGAAGGGAGAGGGAGAGAGAGATAAGAATATCTATAATAAAAAAAATGTAATATGCTAATTAGACCAGACATCCTTCTGGATGACCTTCCAGACGAAGCCAGGGCTGCAAGGGAAGCCGGGGTCCCGGGTGCCAGAGGGAAGCCAGTGCCGGCAGCTGGGGGAAGGAAGGCCTACTCCTGCATAAATTTCGTGCATTGGGCCTCTAGTCAATGATAAGAGAGAATCATCAATCAACCACCTCCTGCACACCCTCTACTAGGGATCTAGCCCAAAACCTGGGCATGTGCCCTGACCAGGAGTTGAACCGTGACCTCCTGATTTATAGGTCAACACTCAACCACTGAGCCATACAAGCCAGGCAAAAATATGAACAATCTATATAATAAAAGCCTAAGCAACCATTACAATGGAATGTCCAGAACAACCAGTCACTATGATCTGCACTGACCACCAGGGGGCAGACGCTCAACACAGGAGCTGCCCCCTGGTGGTCAGTGCACTCCCACAGCGGAAGTGCTGCTCAGGGGACAAACAGACAGCCGGGCCTCTCCCTGCACTCCTCAGTGGTCATGGCAGGTGCCGCAGGGCTGGGATGGGGATAAGCAGGAGCAGCACGGTGACCAGCTCGGGCTCAGGCTCCTCCCTGGCTGCCTGCCACTTCGCACACTACTTCCTGCTGTGCAGGATGAGCGGGCTAGAGCCTGACTAGCTGGTGGGGAAGGCCAGGTTGTGGTGACAAGGAGGTTCATTGATCCCAGCAGGCCAGGCCAAGGGACCCCACCAGTGCATGAATCCGTGCATCAGGCCTCTAGTTTTCTAATAAAACTTATAAAAACTGACCCAATAAAAATGGAATATACACTAATTGTTGAAGTAATTAAATCAGTGTTATAACTCATTAGAGGAGGTGGGTGAATCCTGGGCCAGATTTTTTTATAAGCATATTCTACCAAACCCTCAAGAAAGAAAGAATTTCAATCTTACTCAAAGGAATAAAAGTCATCAACTTATGAGGCTTCCAAAACTTTGATTCTAACGTCAAATGGGAATAATGTAAGGAGACGTTTTAGGCTAAACTCATTCATGAACAACAGATATAAAAATGTTAAATAAAATTTTAACAAACTGAATCAAATACTGTTTAAAACCATAATACATCACGGCCATGTAAGATTTATCTCACAAAGCCCAGGAAAGTTCAAACTAGAATATCTACCCTAACATCATAAAGTGCATTCAGAGGAAAAGATAGAAAACTACATAATCAACTCAATAGAGACAGAAAAATCTTTTGATTAAAAAAGCATTAAGGACTTTAAAGATCTTATCAAACTAGAACTAGAAGGGATCTCCTTAACAGCCCTCAAAAACTTTATCAAACATTGTACTTACAGTGAAATAGAAGTATTTCTTTTTAAAACCGAGAACAAGGTAAGAATACCACTTTCATTATCTCTATTGAGCATTTTACTACAAGTATAAATCTGTTATTATTCGCAAATAATATGACTTCCATATAGAAGTCCCAAGACTATTTTAAAATAATAAAAATTAATAAGAGAACTCAGCAAAGTTGTGTGATATAAAGTATTATACAAAAATTAATCATAATTACATGTAGCAACATCAAAAAATTAGAATATTTAATTTTAAAAATATAATTTAAAATATAAAATAAAACCATAAGGTATTTTAAAATAAATCTAATGATAGCTATCTATGATTTTTATAGATAAATTATAAAATACTACTTAATTTTTAGATGACCTAAAAATTCAAAAACGATTCAATGTTAAAGGATAGAAAGACTAAATATCATAAAGATATTGATTTTTCACCTTGGCCAGTATTCTCAGTGGTTAGAGCATCAGCCCATGCACCAAAGGGTCTCAGGTTTGATTCCTGATCAAGGGCATGAACCTGGGTTGCAGGTTTGATCTCCAGCCCTGGTCATGGTGTGTGCATATGTCTCTCTAACATTGATGTTCCTTTCTCTCCCCGCACCCACCCCCTTTCCAATCTCTCTAAAAATCAATGGGAAAAATATCTTTGGGTGAGGATTAGCAAAAAAAAATTAAAAATAAAAAAGATATTGATTTTCTCCAAACAAAAGTATAATTTAATGAAATTCCAATCAAAAGTCCATAAGGATTTTTTTCATAGAAATTAATAACTTCTGTGGAAAAGTTAATGGCCAGGAATAACCAAGACAATCTGAGAACAAGAAATCAGGTGGGTAGACTTGCCCTCCCTGAAATCAAGACTACTTACTAAAATTATAGTAATCAAAACGATGTGGTATTAGCATAGGGAGAGACATTAGATTAATTAGGGAGAATCCAGAGTCCAAAAGGGGATTTACACATTTAAAAATAACTTGATGTGACAGATCAGGTGAAGTAAGGATGGAAGACTCAATCAGTGGTGCTGGCATAATTATCCACACGAAAATATAATTGATCTAGCTGCTACCTCACATCATATCCAAAAAAATAATAATAATAATTGCAAGTGAATTAAGACCTATATGTGAAAAGCAAAACGTTGAAACTTTAGAATATATTTAAACTATAAGAAAACATGTTATAACCCTTAGGCAGAAAAAAATGTAAAAAATCAATAAAATATAAAAAAAAAGAAAAGAAAAGACTGATAAATTCAACCAGATTAAAATTGAAACTTTTAGGGCATCAAAAATCACAATAAACATGGTGAACATACAAGTCATAGACTTAGAGAAATTAGTTGAAATGCATAGCAACAATACAGAAGTTGTATCTATAATATGTAAGGAACTCCTACAAATAATAGGAAAAGACAAACTACTCAACATACAAATAGACAAAGAATATGAATAGAGATTCATTGAAGAATATACAAAAATGCTCTGAAAACATATTTTTTAAATGCTCAACAACACCAGGGATAAGGATCACAAATTTAAACCACAATATAAATCCATTTCATACCCATTAAATTGGCAAAAATTGTGAGACTACTGGATGCTGGCAATGATGGGGCACCACGGGAATTCTCTTTGGTGTTCAGAAAATCATTTTGAAGTGCAATTGGACCATACCCAGTAGTCCTGATAAGGCATCTAACCCACGGCCCAGCAACTCCACTCTGAAACAAATCCCATCAAACTCTTCTACACATGGCCAAGGAGTTTATGAAAATGATATTGCAGCATTGTTTAAAATAAGGAAAAATTGGGAATGCCCTAGATGTCCATCAAAGAAATTAATTGTTGTGACACATCAATTCAATGGAATACTACACTATTTAAGATGATTAAACTAAAGCCATGTGTATCAATTTGACAAATCTTCAAACTTAATTTTGAGTGAAAAAAAGCAAGTTTTAGAAGGGTAAGCACAATTTTGTTAGCATGATACCATTTATATAGCTTTAAAATGTGCAATCTACACTAATAAACAGACAAAGATGTTAATGAACTGTACCTTTGCTATGCCCATCAGTCAATCAGAAGAGTATTCAAATTAACCCAACAAAGATGGCAGATAAATTTGCATACTGCAGGCGGGGCGGCACAGTGCAATCCGCCCGTCCCGCCACCAGCCGCCACCTGCCCTGCCGCCCGCCAGGCCTGCCATCCATGTGCGCGGCCCGGTGGCCAGTGGAGGGGGCCTGGTGGATTGCGATCCACCTGACCCGCGCCCCTCCCTGCCATGCCGCCCGCCAGGCCTGCCGTGTGCGGCGGGCAGCAGGGAGGGGCAGCGCGGCAGAGGGCCTGCCATCTGCGACCCAGGGAGTGGGCCTAAGCCAGGAGGTGGTTATTTCCTGAGGGGTCCCAGACTGTGAGAGGGCACAGGTCGGGCTGAGGGACACCCCCCCTCCCCCACCTGGCCAGTGCACAAATTTTTGTGCACCGGGCCTCTAGTACATGATATAAGGATACATATGTTTATATTGGAGGTTTAAATATAAGAGTGATAAACACCAAAATTAGGATAATGGTTACTTGAAAAAAGTGAATGAAGGAAGGGGAATGTGACCTGGGAGGTGGAGGGTGTACACAGTGATCTTTGTAATGTTTTTTTTTTCTTTTTTTCCTCTCTCTTTTTTTTAAGATTTTTTAAAATTGACTTTTTAGAGGGAGAGGGAGAGAGACAAACACCAATGCAAGAGCGAAACATCTACCGCCTGCCTCCTGCACAACCCCCACCGGGGATTGAGCCTACAACCTGGGTATGTGCCCTGATTGGGAATCAAACCAGCAACCTTTCGGTGCATAGGACCATGCCCAACCAACTGAGCCACACCAGGCAGGGTTGTAATATTTGTTTGTTTTTCTTACACTATGTGATGCTTTCTTGTACAGTATGTTTGTATTATTCTCTATATCTATATCTTTTGGTATGGCTAAAACATTTTTTAGTTTTGCTTTTCTTCAACTTTTAATTTTAAAATAATTACAGATTCACAGGGAGTTGCAAACATGCTACAGAGTGGTCCTCTCTATTGGGCACTCAATGCCCCCAATGGTTACACATTACATAACTATAATACAATATCAAGTTAAGGGTATTGACATTGGTACATGTGTTACGGTTCTGTCAATTCTTCATGTATAATTCACATAACCACCACTGCAATCAAGATACAGACCTATTTCATAATCATAAAGTTCACCCTCACACTACCCCTTTATAATCACACAGTCCCTCCCCTGCTAACCTCCACCAACCCTAACCCCTGGCAACCACTAATTTGTTCTCCAACTCTATCCTTCGTCACATTTCAATGTTATATAAATATATGTGACCTTTTGAGATTGGCTTTTTTCAGTCAGAATAATACCCTTGAGATCCACCCAAGTTGTGTGCCTGAATGGTTCCTTTTCGTTTCTGAGTACTATTCCGTGGTACATCTATGCCGCAGTCCATGTAACCACTAGGCTATTGTACTACATTTTGGTTGTTTCCAGTTGGAGACTGTCACAAACAAAGCTTCTATGAGCAATCAAGTAGAGAGTTTATGTGAACAGAAGTTTTTAATTCCTCCAAGATAAATGTCTAGCAGTATAATTGCTGGGTTGTATGGTAAATGTATATATAATTTTTTAAAGAAATTGCCAAGTTATATTCCAGAGCAGTTGTACTGTTTTCCTGTTCCATCAGCAATGTGTAAGAGACCCAGCTTGTCCACATCCTCACCAGCATTTGGTATTGTCATTATTTTTAATTTTAGCTGTTCTGATGGGTGTGTAGTGATCTCTCATCATGGTATTAATTGCATTTCCCTGACAACTAGGGATGTTGAACATGTTTTCGTGTTCACTTGCCATCTCTATATCCTCATTGGTGACATGTCACTCCGTGTCTTGTGTCCATTTTCTAATTAGATTGTTTGG
Source organism: Myotis lucifugus (assembly GCF_000147115.1). Classification (NCBI taxonomy): domain Eukaryota; kingdom Metazoa; phylum Chordata; class Mammalia; order Chiroptera; family Vespertilionidae; genus Myotis; species Myotis lucifugus. The sequence goes on from NW_005874610.1 coordinate 9,263, forward strand.
TTTTCTAAGTGTTGAGTTTTGAGAGTTCTTTATACAGTCTAGATGTAATTTCTTTGTCAGATATGCAGTTTACGAATATTTTCTCCCAGTCTATCACTTTTCCTTTCATTTCTCTTAACAGGGTCTCACACAGGGAAAGATTTTAATTTTGATGAAGTCCAATTGATCAATTTTTTCCCATGTATAGTGCTTTTGGTGTCATGTCTAAGAAGTCTGCAAAGTCCTATATTTTCTTATAAACATTTAAAGTTTTATCTTTTACATCTAAATCTATAATTTTAGTTCATTTGTATATAAGGTATAAGGTTAAGTCAAGGTTCTTTTTTTGCCTGTGGCTATCCAATTACCACTTGTTGGAAAGACTATACTTTCTCCATTTAATTATTTTTGCAACCTTGTCAAAAATCAGTTTGGCATACTTGTGTGGGGTTAGTTCTGAGTTCTCTATTCTATTCCATTGATCTATGAGTCTATCCCTCTACCAATACTACATTACCTGGCTATATGGTAAATCTACATAATTCAGTCTCTATATATGCAAGACTGCTTCAATATTTAAAAATCAATCACTGTAATCCATATATCAACAGACTAAAGAAGAATCACATAATCATATCAGTTGACTCAGTAAAGACATTTGACAAATTCAACACTTTTTATGATTTAAAACCTTCAGAAAACTAGGAATAGAGGGGAATTTCCTCAAATTGATAAAAAACACATTGACATATATATATATATATATATATATATATATATATATATATATATATATATCATCATACTTAATAGTGAAAGATTGAACACTTCCCTTCAAGATCAGGAACAAAGCAAGTCTGTCCACTCTCACCACTGCCACGGCACTAAGGCAAGAAAATAAAATAAAAGGCATACAGACCAGAAAGAAAGACATTAAACTGTCCCTATTTGTGATGACATGATTTTCTGGGCAGAAAATTACAGAATATATAAAAAAATACAACTCCTAAAACTAATAGGTGAGTTCAGCAAAGTCAGAGAAAACAAGATCAACATATGAAAATCAATAGTGTTTCTATACACTAGCAATGAACGCATGGAAACCTAAATTACAAGCCATTTCCAATCACTCAAACAGAAATGAAATACTTAGGTATAAATCTTTTTTTAATGTACAGAACTTAGAGCTGAAAACTACAAAGCACCAGTGGAAGAAATCACAGAGATCTAATTAAGTGGAAAGACATATTGTGTTCACGGATTGAGAGACTCAACATAGCAAAGGTGTCAGTTCTCCGCAACTGAGAGGCAGGTTTAATAGAATTCCTAGCAAAATCCCAGCAAGGCTTTTTGTCAATGCTTTAGAATTTTACAAAATTTCTTAGATCAACTAATTTTCATGGATTTCAACGGGAAGAATGAATGTCTGTGTGCATGTTATGTATGTGTATGTGTGTGTAAGATTAGGCCTGCATTTAATTCCATGAAATACAACCCATTGTTGTGTTTGGCTAATCGTGAGGGAGGGTGTGAAAGTCTTCTCCCCAATCCAGTTCAGGTTATATGAAATACAAAATACAATCACGCGTGAAACAAAGGAGGATGTGGATGGCTGTGTTGCATCTTGTGTTCAAACCTGCTTTTACTTGGCCTTTTCTCCCTTCACCCTCATCAGAGGCCAGCATGGGAGATATTTCTTCCCCTCCCAGCTGCCTCTCAGCACAAAACTGAGCACAGAGGAGATTGGCCATACATTCCAGAATTAACTCTTCATCTAGTTCAAATGACTTGCATCATTTTCCTCTTGGCCTCTGCCCAATATCTACTTGGGTCGTTGTAGAGCCACATAGCACCCTTCCCTGCATTCTGCCCAGCCAGGAAGGCCATTTATTCTTTTCTCTTCTTCAAACAGTTGTTCTCTGCCTCCGCACTCCCGCTGGCACACAGGTGTCCTGGTCTCATTATGGAACTCTCATTAACATTCACCCTGGGCACCCTCGTGGGTGTCCTCTCTACCCACAGAGGTGTCTAGACTTCCATGAGTATCAGCACGAGGAAAGCTGATTAAAAATCTGTGCTGAGTCAACAGGGAGGGCAGAGAGCTCTGAGGTGGGACCCAGAGCGAAGGGGCTGAGGGGGACATCTGGAATGCTTTGACTAATGCCACTCACAAAACAGCTTGACAGAGGATCCTATGAGAAAGTCAATTAAACAACTTGTCTAGGTGGTGCTTGGGAATTTGGTTGGTTGATAACCCAAATATAACTCAGCTACCTTCACACTTCACACTTCAATCCAAAGGTCTTGATACTGTGTCTATAGAACGCTGGTTGGGTCCCACTGAGTTCAGCTCGGCTAAGTTTAGGGCCACTCGAAATGCTCTGCAATTGTTCACAGGGTACTCATGACCAAACACTGGCTCTGGCTTCCCTGCCAGTGGGGGATAGGATGAACTGTAATTCATGCATCAATGAGTATTTACTACCTGAGTGCTCTCTGGGTGCCAGGTGTCACACCGAGCACGCTGGTAGGTAAAATGTTAACCAAGTTATGGGGCCTGCTCCCCAAGATCTTACAGTCTGACGCAGAGGAGAGGTGCCCTCACATGAGAAACAATGGGGAACTCTTCAATCATGTACTGATGTCTACATTTGCAGGTCAGTTAAAAGAAGAATGATCAGAATAAATGTAAACGTCAAGAGCAACTTCATGGTCAGGGCAAGACTGTTGATGGGTCTTGCAGGATGGCTAGGGATCGGGCGGATGAAGAGGAGAATAGAAGTTGTTGGAAGCAGACGGAACTCACAAGCTCCACAGAGGGGAACAGTCCAACCAGCAGCTGTTCCCACATCCACTATGGGTTACCCTTCCACCGTGAAGGGAAAGCACGTGGAAATGACAGCCACCGCTGCTGATCCAGAGGGATCCCCACCTCACCAGTTCTCCCTGGCACTTAAGGGGACAAGCCACTGACACTTCAGACAAGCACAGCTTAGTGGGAGAAACGGACCTGGCAGTAAGACTCGCTCAAGTTCAATGCGTAGGTGACCTCGGGAAAAGCTACTCTTTTTTTTTTTTAAATATTTTATTGATTTTTCACAGAGAGGCAGGGAGAGAGATAGAGAGCTAGAAACATCGATGAGAGAGAAACATCGATCATCTGCCTCCTGCACACCTCCCACTGGAGATGTGCCCGCAACCAAGGTACATGCCCTTGACCGGAATCGAACCTGGGACCTTTCAGTCCGCAGGCCAACGCTCTATCCACTGAGCCAAACCGGTTACGGCGGGAAAAGCTACTCTTAACTCTCTTCCCAGTTTCCTTGTGTTCCCAAATGGTACTAATAATGGCACCAGATTCATAGGATTGTTGTGAAGAATAAAGAAAACAATGCTTGTACACGGCCTGGAACGTCATACACACTGCATGAAAGGTAACTCTTGCCACTGTTTTATGCAGTCAGTAAGTATTCACGGAGACTTGCTTATCCGCAGTCACCATCAGGTGGCGTTCCTCCCGCATGCTTCTGCTTCCATCTGTGACCCTTGTGCTTCTCCCTGAAGAATCGGATAGATCTGCTAGTGAAGAATCCTGTCATTTGCCCAAAAATGCTTAGGTTCACCTTGGCCATTGAAGAGTATAGTATGTTAGATCAGCAATTCCTTTCTTAGCACTTCGAAGACACTGTGTTCTGGCCGCCATCATTCTGGCGAGAAGCCAGGAGTTGATCTTACTGCTGTTCGTTTGACAGTAGTGCATGTTTTCCCCTCGTTGGCTGCCTTTCAGGTTGTTTCTCTTTGTCTTTTGTTTCTGGCCATTTTTCTATGATGGACTTAGATACATGGTTTTCTTTGTATTTATCCTGTTTGAGGTTCATGGGTCTTCTTGAACCCATAGCTTGATGCCGTTCATCACTTTTGTAAAATTCTTGGTTATTATTTCTTCAAACGTTATTTCTCCCCATCGTCTCTCTCCCCTCTTTCCGGAATCCCTAATGCCTACATGTTAGACCTCTCTGCCTCTGATACTCTTTTCTGAAATTTACATGTTTTATTTAGTCTGGATGTTTCATTCTCACGGTTTTCCAGATCACCATGCTCTTCTGTGTGTCAAATCTACTGTTGAACCCATATCGTGTTGTATTTTTTTTTCAGTTCTAGAAATTTCCTTTCTGTTTCTAGTCCAGTTCTCTGACATCCCTGGTTTCTAGAAGCACCAACCTGCCTGGCTCCGGTCATTGGGGAATTTGGACGATGCTGACACTCAGGCGGGGTAAGTGTTCTGGGAAAGCCCCAGCTGTGTGGGGGGCGGGGCACGTCTGCTCTCCTGGGAGGGGCCACCCCTATCCTGCAGCCACTGTGCCCCCTCCTCACTTGCAGAGAAATTCTATTAATCAGGCAGAGAAATCAAGTCAGGCAAACAGGGACTTCGGCTAGACCCCGGGACACTGCTAAATAGAAAACTCTACGTAAAACGAATCCGTGGAAATGTAGTGAAATAAATGTGGAGCCCGAGTAAATCAGAGGCTCAGTGTGGGTCAGACGGCCTCCTGGTGTCAGAATGTAAATGTGAACCAGAAATGTCATGCTTCCGCACTCCGCCGACCCTGTCATGTCTGCGATTTCACATTACCTTCTAAGGAGCTCTGAGAAACAATCTGTCCCGTCTAGAAGGTGGGGACCGGTGCTCCGGGGAAGAAAAGACGGGTACCTTCCAAGCCACGCAGCTCTGTGAGGCTGGAAGACAGCGCCCATGACTCAGCGAGGAGCAGTTTGCCCACCGGGGTGTCAGAAGCACAGGGGTGTGTGGCCGTGTGTCCAAAGGGCCTGAGGCCACAGGTGCGCATGGCATGTTTCCCCAGAGGACTGATTCTATCCCAAGGTTCACGGAAATTAAAGGCATTATTCTTATACTGAACAAATGTGGGTTTTATATCAAGCACAATGCAAATGTTTGCATGAATTATTAAAAATGTTTAAATTAGACTTAAAAACAAGTTTCCATATTTACAGAAGTTAGCTTAGAGCTCTGTAGCATCCTCCCCTGACCCCTGCCCAGCTCTTATATGACTAGCTGTGTGACTTTGGACAAGCTGCCTAACTTCTCTGAGCCTAATTTTTCCCGCCTGAAAAATGGGATAATAATGCCTTCCTCACAGGGCTATTGTCATGAAGATGAAATTAAGATACATAGGAGAATCCCTGAAAACAGCCTGACACAGAAAAAAAAAAAATGAAAACATTTATTTTTTATCATTATTATGTTGGAATTTTTCAAACCTAACAGGAACCAAGAAACAATCACCCATTAAAATCCACAAACTCCTAATCTGTCCAACTTAAGGTTTCACTTGAAAAGCAAGAACTGGAAAAGATTTGGAGAGTAGAAATTACAAACATGATTAAGGATTAAAGAGCAGATGCTTGCGGAAAGGTTAAAGGAGCCAGATTTTCTTGGAATTGAGAAAGTAAGAGCTGGAAGAGACTTAGAAACAACATTCACAAAATTTAAAAAAGGGCTCGACTGGCCCGGCTGGTGTGGCTCGGTTGGTTGAGCATCATCCCCTGCGCCAGAATGTCGCAGGCTTGATTCCCTGACTGGGCACATGACTGGGAATGTGCCCCTGGACTTGATCCCCAGTTCGGAGTGAGCAGGAGGCTGCCAATTGAAGTTTCCCTCTCACATCAATGTTTCTCTCTCTCTCACTTCCTCCCCTGGGGGTAATAAAGAAAAAAAT
>NW_005874611.1:0-14977 GCF_000147115.1 Myotis lucifugus
CGACCCGGGTACACATCCCTCACGGAGCCGCCCCCGGAGCTGCGCCCTCTGCATGGGGACAGCCTGGGGGGGGGGGGGGGGAAGCGTCCTGGCAGCCCACACGGCCGCACACGCCTGAGCTTTTGTGATGGGACAGGGAGGCGGCTCCCCACGAAGACCCACGCCCTGCCTGGGGTCAGAAAGCCGCACAGAAAACGTGAACATGCGTTCACTGTGAGGAAAGGGAAACCACGTGGTGATGATGATGATGAGAGAGAGAGAGAGAGAGAGAGAGAGACATCAATCCGCGCCCCCCGCCCCTATCTCCACTGGGGATCGAACCCGGAACCTGGGCATGTGCCCTGACTGGGACGCAAACCCACCGCCTTCTGGTCTGAGGGACAACATGCCAACCAACTGAGCCGCACTGGCCAGGGCAGGGAGTGGGGTTTGTGTTTTAAAATTGCATTTTCTGCCCTGGCCGGTGTGGCTCAGTGGATAGAGCGTTGGCCTGCAGACCGAAGGGTCCTAGGTTCGATTCCTGGTCAGGGCACAGGCCCAGGTTGCAGGCTTGATCCCCATTGGGGGAGGGGGGCGTGCAGGAGGCAGCTGATTCATGACTCTCTCTCATCATTGATGTCTCTCTCTCTCCCTCTCCCTTCCTCTCTGAAATCAACAAAAATATATTAAATAAATACATAAAGTTGCATGTTCGTCGGGGAGGCTCATTGCTCCGCAGGGCGATGGCCGTTTTAAAGCTCGACCTCAGGCGTGTCCCCCTGCACCTGCGTAAGGACAGTGAGGGGAGACGTTAGCCCTTTGTATGCAGAGAGACGGTGGCCACAGGAATTGCAGGCTCCCTGTGTGTCCAGTGAAGCTTCCAGGCGATAACTCAGTTCTCCCCGGACCCCGAAGAGTTAACTCCCGGCCGCCCGGGTTTGATGCTCGGTAACCTGCCCGCTTCCCGATAAGGGAGCCGCCTTGGTGTCCGGGAGGCACTCATATTCTCTGAAGAAGAACGGATGGTAATGGGGTGTTTGCGTCTCGGATGGTAATGGGGTGTTTGCGTCTCGATGGGCATTACAGGCCCCACTTACGCTCCGCTGTTAAGATAAGCCTCTCCCGATAGAGGTCCCTCCTCCCCGAGGCTTCCCACGTCGGCTCCGTGAAATCAGCGCAAAATACCACGAACGGGCGCCCACGTACAGTGCGATTGAAACTTCGTGGCCCCTGCGCAGAAGTCGGTATTTTGTGGAAGAGCCACGCTCAAGGGGCCAAAGAGCCGCATGTGGCTCGCGAGCTGCGGTTTGCCGACCACTGGCCTAGGCCCTTCCTTGCTCCCCCGTCCCCAGCGAAAAGGAAAAAGGAAGGAACAACGTTGGAAAACCGTGGTGAAGAGCCACGCGTCGTGCCCAGGCCGGATGTCGGAGGGAATGCCCACCTGGCAGCGCCCGGGCTGCGGAAGGCGAGTGATTCTCACACAGACGCCGGCTCATGGGAGAGAACCCCAGGGCCCCGCCTCCTTCCCGCCCGTCCAGGCCGGGACACGGCTTCTGGGGACATAATAGAGCCCCGTCTCCCTCGTCACCCGTGGGCCTGGCTGCCGGGGGCTGGGGACCATCACGGGCCGGGGCCTTGTTGGGGGGGGGGGTGGGGGCTGCCCAGCCGTCAGCCCCGGACGCCGTTGTTCTAATTCTGATTTATCTCCGGCTCCCCCGGACCCGTCTCCTCTCCAGCCCCGCGCAAATGATGATTTATGTCCTGGTGGCCCGGCTCTCGGTCCTCATCGGGTCCGGATCCCTCCCCTTCTCTCTAAAGGAGACACACGTTCCCATCAGTTAGGAGCGGCTGAGAGGCTGAGAAAAGGTTTTCGATGCAAAAAAAAAAAAAGGAAAAGGAAAAGAAAATTATCTCCTCGCGTTTAAAAGTTTAGTCAGGAGGCGCCGGGGCCGGGGAGAGCGAACTAATGCAATTACGCTGATTTACGGGCCTTTTCTCTCGTCCTCACGGCCCCTCCTGGCCGCCCAGCGAGGCTTCTAGAAAAGGCTTCGCTGAGATAAGTAACCCTGCCTCCCTGATTTATGTTTCTCAGGAAAATCCATATTTTTTTTTTCTACCAGGACCGGGATTTATTTCTTTTTCCCCCCTTTTGTGAGGCAAAATGTATTGGGGGCGGGGGGGGGGTCTTAAATCTCCCGGGTGAGCTCACATGTCGCTGCGAAGTGTCGGGTGGGAATCCGACCGTTGTCCAGGCACCGGTTTCTGATTCGCTTCGTTGTTTTTTTAAAAAAATATATTTTATTGATTTTTCACAGAGAGGAAGGGAGAGGGATAGAGAGTTAGAAACATTGATGAGAGAGAAACATCGACCAGCTGCCTCCTGCACATCTCCCACTGGGGATGTGCCCGCAACCCAGGTACATGCCCTTGACTGGAATCGAACCTGGGACCCTTCCGTCTGCAGGCCAACGCTCTATCCACTGAGCCACACCTGCTAGGGTGCACCCCTCAATGTGCTGTACAGTAAACCGAGACTCTGCAGACCTGGATTTAACAGACTTCCGATTTAACCGACAACATTTCCGGCTCGTATGTCATCTGTGAAAACGCACCGCCTGTTCATTTTAAAATGCTTGTCACCAAGATTTGCTTATACTTAAATTAACAGGTTATGGGGTTGTTGTTTTTTGGTTATTAATTCACTGTTTATTTTTAACAAATTTTAGCAAATAGACCATATGTTGGGGGAAAACACTGTAGTGATTTCACCGACGTAAATAAATATCACACGTCTACCACTGTGGTCTACACGTTTAATCCAGGAGCCGGCGCCCGCAGACGGTGCTGGGTGAGGGATTAGCACATGACCACAGGGCATCGGCTCAGGGTGATTGGGCCGCAGCGGCCGTCACTCCGGCCCGGATGTTCCCACATGGCCAAGCCCCGCCCAGCCGTGGCCTCTGTTCACTCTCGGCCACTGGAGAACGGACGCACTTGCTCGACCCAGTCAGTATAAGTTTAAAGTTCCTGTCACACATATGGACAACTTTCCCGTGAAATTAACCTCTTCACACACGCTTAATCTTAATTACACAAACGTGTCCACGTAAGTAAAAATGGGTACACTAACGAATTTGTCCATTTTTTTAACACTCGCATTCGGAAAACCGACTTGTAAAACGGGCTCCCGGCCTTCGCGGGCGCCCCCTCCCCCGCATGGAACAGACTTCGGATTTAACCGACAACATTTCCCGTCCGTGTGTCATGTGTGAAGATTCGCACCCTGCTCATTGAAACAGGCTCGTAACCAAGGTCTGCTTGTAATTAAATTAACAGGTTATTTTGTGGTTGTTATCAATTCACTGTTATTTTGAACAAATTTTAGCAAAACAGACCACACGTTGGGAAAAAACGCTGGATCAGTCGCCCGTGGGCGGGGATTGAGCGATCGAGCTGGCGCGGCACCTCCCGTCGTCGCTGTCATACCTGCTGGACCGGCCTCTGAGTCTCCTTCCCCGGACGCCGCATCTGAACTGGACACGAGCTTGGTTGGCGGGGTTGTCGTCCCGCACACCCCAAGGCTGCAGGCTCCATCCCCGGCCAGGGCACGTACAGGGGGCAACTGGTCAGTGTTTCTCTCGCTCATCGATGTTTCTCTCCCTCTCCCTTCCCCTCACTCTAAAAATCAATGAAAGCATGGCCTCAGGTGAGGGTTAATATATATGCGAGTGTCCTCAAAAGCTGCTATTGAATAGATCGTGTTTATATAAAGCTCTTTCTAGGAACATCTGGGGGACGGTCCCGAACATGCCCTGTTTGTTTACTTTTTCTCTGGTCCTTGGAACTTCGCGGGGGAACGGATGGAGTTAACTTCTGAAGGGTGCACGCTCCCAAGCTCCGTTTGGCTGTATTTTTGTAAGCATTGTGCGAGCATCCTTTTTTTGCATCCAATCTGAGATCCAAAAATAGCAGCGATCTGCACAGAAAGGAAATTGCTAGGGAACAGCTGCGGACGAGGCCTGCTATGTGCCCGGATGAAAGGGAAGAGAAATAAATAGAAGGATATTTCCATCTCGCGGCCTGCAGACGCCATCGCCACCTCAAGCAGCAAAACCTTCACGGTGCTTCTCTGGCAGAGGCAGAACATCCCGGGATGTGCACCGCGGGGGAGAAACAACAGGTGCACACGTGTATGCGCACACACATACACACATACGCACAAGCATGTACAGGCCCGCACAGAGACTTACACACTTACACACATGCACACACATACACGCATACACACAAACAGGTACAGGCCCGCACACAGAGACTTACACATGTACACACATGCACACACATACACGCATACGCACAAGCATGTACAGGCCCGCGCAGAGAGACACACACACTTACACACATGCACACACATACACGCATACACACAAACAGGTACAGGCCCGCACACAGAGACTTACACACTTACACACATGCACACACATACACGCATACGCACAAACAGGTACAGGCCCGCACAGAGAGACACACACACTTACACACATGCACACACATACACACATACGCACAAACAGGTACAGGCCCGCACAGAGAGACACACACACTTACACACATGCACACACATACACACATACGCACAAGCAGGTACAGGCCCGCACAGAGAGACACGCACACTTACACACATGCACACACATACACGCATACGCACAAACATGTACAGGCCCGCACAGAGAGACACGCACACTTACACACATGCACACACACACACATACACACAAACATGTACAGGCCCGCACAGAGAGTCGTGCACACTTACACACATGCACACACATACACACATACGCACAAACATGTACAGGCCCGAGCTGGGCTGGGAACTAAGCCCCCTGGTCAGGGCCTGAGACTCCGAGTCACAGGACAGGCGGTCCGGGCGCCCGGTCGCAGGGCCCGGTGAGCGGGCCGACGCCCCCAGAGCCGATGTCGCGCGCGACCTGGAGAAGCTGGGACCCGGCCCTGGGGTGATTAGGGTGGCATCTGCACATGGGCCGAACCTGCTTCTTTATTCACCGCCAAGCGTCTGGGGGGCGCCCAGGCCACCACCGGCTGCGGGGTGCCTGGTGCACAGGGCCGCCCATGGGCGCCGGCTGCGGGGTCCCTGGTGCACAGGGCCGCCCATGGGCGCTGGCTGCGGGGTCCCTGGTGGCACAGGGCCGCCCATGGGCGCCGGCTGCGGGGTCCCTGGTGCACAGGGGCCGCCCATGGGCGCCGGCTGCGCTGCTTTCCACTCCCATGATCCGAGGGAACGTGCACATCTGGCGCCCGGCGCGGGGTGAGTGACTGTCAGCCGCTCGGCTGAGCCATGGGCTGCGGCTGACGATGCATCGCTTTCCAATTATCGGGATATTTTTCAAGGCGGCCGAGGCTCCGGCGGACACCATCCGGCTCATTGCATCTCTGAAAATTACAGCCTCTCCATCTGCCGCTCCTCCAGGCGCATAAGGCCGCTGCTTTCTATCCACCCGCGAAACCCGGGAAACCGTGGCGGGGACGCCGGGCGCGGGGCTGCCGGGTCCGTGTCTCGGGGAGAATGAACAGGCCGGGACTGGAACGTGATTTTCATAGTTTCCGTCGGCGAAGGGGCCGCGGGGCTGTTCGCAGGGTCGCTCAGCCAGCGGACGGGAGAGAATGTCCCTCCGGAGCCCGAGTCCCTGACCCCCGGAACTCCATTTCTCGTCCCCGCGGCTCTGAGGCGCCTCTGCTGATTAAAATGGCCTCCCCCTGCCCACCTCCACCCGGGTCAGAGCTCCGGGGCCGAGCAGCCGTCGGTGGGAAGAGTTGGGCCCCTGCTGAGGGTGCACCTTGCAACCAGGCGGCGCTCACACGTGCGCGGTCAAGGGCTGGCCATCGCCCCCAAAGGGAGGGTGGTCGTGCGAAGGCCAGTGCGATGCTGCAGCCATAGAAATTGTTCTTTTCAAAAAAATGTATTTGATTGGTTTCAGAGAGAGGAAGGGAGAGGGAGAGAGAGAGAGAAACATCAATGATGAGAGAGAATCATTGATCAGCTGCCTCCTGCACGCCCCACACTGGGGGTGGAGCCTGCAACCCGGGCCTGTGCCCTGACGGGGAATCTGTGTGCCCGGAAACCGACCTGCTACCGTTTCTAGAATCTCACCAGAGGGACTCAGGTGGGGGACCCTTCAGTGCGGCTCTGTGTCGGTGCCACTAACAGATACTCCAGTAGGAGGATTCACAGAGTTGGTTTTTTCGCCCATAAATCACAAGGTCTAAGGCCGAGGGGTCCCCTGGTTGGTTAGAAGCTCTCAGGCGTCTTCAGACACCAGGGGTTTCCCATCTTTTCATTCCAGCTCCTTCCGCCTGGTGGCCGGTTTTCTAACGTGCGTTACCTCCTGTCCCAAAGCGGCTGCCAGAGCTCCTACCATCACACCCTTATCCGACCATAGTTAAAAGCAGGACAGAGGCAAGCATCTCTTCAATGAATGAAACTACCTTTATTGACGCCCCCGGGGACTAACTGATTCTGCTGTTACGTGCTCTCTGGGCCTTACCTGAAGCCACAGGACACCCCCCCCCCCCCCCCCGTGGGCGGGCTGCTCTTTGGGAAACACTGTTAACACACACACTGTCCAGAGTCCGTATATTCATGCCTCCTCCGAGCCCTTTAACATAGAGTGGCCGCAGCCGAGCGTTCTGGGCTGGGAATCCTGACATCACCCCCCGTACGTTTTAAAATCGCTTTTGTTTGTAGGTTCCGGAGATCGACAAACACTTCTCGGGGAGACAGTGAGCGGAGCGGCCAGCGACCTCCCCGTGTTCTCGGGCTCAGTGCGAGGGGATTGGGGAGGAATTTCCCCCCTGTTCTCATCGCTGGCCCCATAGGCAGCGAGCCGGCCACGTCGGCACAGCTCAGGCCCGGGCGCCGATGGGCAGGAGCCGCAGGACACGCACACGTCTCTCAAGAAGAAGGACGGAGGGCGATTCAGGCCTCCCCTCGGGCGTCGCAGGGAGAGGGGATGCCCGCTTTGCCCGCACCCTGTACCGCGCTCACATCACCGACTCCTGCAGCACAGCCCGCGTTTAGGCCCCGATGAAACCCCAGGGCCATGCACAGAGGCACCTCCCAGCGGGTCCCAGGTTCCCTGGGGTCCACACCTTAGCGGCTGCGTGACCCCCAGCTCGGGGATCGCACAGATTCAAGGAGAGACGCGCCCTCCGTGAGGACGGCTGCGGGCAGGAGATCCCCCACGCATGTGGGACCAGGCTGGGGGCTGCCCGCGAGCGAGCCTGCGGCCCTTGTTCTGCTGCCGTGGCCGGATTGGCACCATGAAAGGCTGCGTCAGGGGAGCGCTTGGCCGGCATCCCTCATTTCTTTCATCTCCTTTTTTTTTCCTGAGTGCCGCCAGCATCCTGCCAGCCCGAGTTAGAAATTAATATCGCGCTCCCGGCCCGCGAGGAGCAGAGGGAAGGATATGAGAGGGAGACGGTCGGGCCCAGAACAATAACGCCGGGGATGGAGGTCAATGTGCGGGGCTCAGGCAGACGGGCGCCCACGTGCACAAAATTACCCCCCCACCCCCCAGCACGGCCATTGCTTCCTCGTTATGAGCCTCTCGCAAAGGCACTGAGTTTCCCTAACTCATCAGAGAGGCCAGCATGGGACCACACTTCTCCGTGGTCAGCCTGTGTCCGTTTCCGCGTATCTACACTAGGGGTACGAGCAGCATCCGTGAAGATCAGCATCCGCCTCTACAGCCTTATCACCTCCCGCTTAGATTAGGGTTTGGCACATCCATGATGAGAGAGAATCATGGACCGGCTGCCTCCTGCACGCCCCACACTGGGGATGGAGCCTGCAACCCGGGCCTGTGCCCTGACCGGGAATCAAACCGTGACCTCCTGGTTCATAGGTCAATGCTCAACCCCTGAGCCTCGCCGGCCGGGCCAAATCAACTCTTCCTGACTTCCAGGCGGGGGCGTTGGGTTCCATGCTGGCCTCTCCGATGAGTTGGGGAAACTCAGTTCCTTTTCCAGCTAAAAGGCTCATAACGAGGAAGCAATGGACGGCGCAGAAGGGAAGGTTCTGGAGACTTCCCTCACCTCTCCACCCCCCGGCCAATGGCATTGAATTCACATCCTTCGTGGCCATGTTCCCGAGCACAGGGCCAGGCACCGACACGGTGGTGGGCACAAGGTCAGGCCAAGGTCGAGGCTGTGCCTTGCTGCCCTTGCTGCTCTTCTAACCCTGGACGAACCCACCCATCGCGTCTCCTTTAGGGAAATCGTGTCATTGGAGCCGCGGCGGAAGGTCCCAGAGTCCCCGACACATTCAAAATCTCCGCCGACTCGTCCCCTCGGTCAGCGTCCGGTCAGGCCAGCGCGTCCTTCGTCTCAGACCACAGAGCCCCCGGTGGACGGGGAGATTGGGAAACTCGATTCTGTGGCTGCAGCTTTACTGCAGCTCATCGAGGGAGGAGCATCGAGGAGGGAAATTAACGTTGGGTAGAAACGAAAGGCCTTCTTTTGCTAATGAGAGGCATCTGTTTATTCCTTTTTTTTTTTTTTGTAAATGTGCATTTGCTTAATAGGCATTTTTTTTTTAAACGCCGAGCGAGGGTGCTGTGACTTTGTGAAGTCTATCAGAGTTACAGCTATTTTTTGTCGTTACACACGCGTTCCGTAACGCTGCTTCCTGGGAGGGGCAGGACTGAGGGGGGGGCGGCTTCAGAGAAAAGGGTGAAATAAGGGCTCAGGGAGGTGGAAGGACGTCCCCCTAGCGAGGGCCACGCCACCGTCACGGAAGCATCTGGGCTAAAAGAGTGCACCAGTCAGCGGGGAATTTGGGACATTTAAAATATATATATTTTTTATTGATTTCAGAGAGAGGGAGAGAGAGAGAGAGACAGAAACATCCAGGATGAGAGAGAATCACGGATCGGCTGCCTCCTGCACGCCCCCTACTGGGGACTGAGTTCTCTGACCAGAAATCGAACCGTGACCTCCTGGTTCATAGGTTGACGCTCAACCACTGAGCCACACGGGCCGGGCGGGACCTTGTCTTTCTGCACAGGACTCAGGGGCGTCGACTTCCTGCCTTTGGACTCTGTTCCGTCCGCTCGGGCCCATCCCAGCCATCACAGGAAGACGATTCGTTCCCACCTGCCCGGGCCTGGCCTCGGGGTCCGCGCCGGGGACACGGACATGAGGCTCAGCCACCACGTGCGCCGTCCAGGTGACCGATGGCTGTGCCGAGAGGGGAGCTCCTGGAGATTGCGACGCCCAGCCTGTCGGGTTGTCCCTGGCTCCTCACGTCCCTGGGATGCACGTTTTCCGGAAGCTGCTCTGTATTTCAGT
This sequence comes from Myotis lucifugus, assembly GCF_000147115.1. Lineage (NCBI taxonomy): Eukaryota > Metazoa > Chordata > Mammalia > Chiroptera > Vespertilionidae > Myotis > Myotis lucifugus. The sequence goes on from NW_005874611.1 coordinate 9,349, forward strand.
TTCTCTGTGGGTGAGAGTGACGGCCCCATAAATCAGCCGAGTGACGAGGCGTCCCCCAGTCACCGCGGACTCCACACCGGGGTCACGGCCGCCGGCTCTCTCTCGACCCTCCGTCGCGGGAGTAATTGATGGCGGCTCTCAGGGCCCCGAGTCCAGCACAGAGACCGTCAACAATAGACGCCTTTTGTGCTGGTTCTCATTCGAGAGGTTGTGAGTCCCCCCGCCCTCCACCCGGGAGCTCCCGGGAGGGTCTTTGTGTGAAAATTCTAATTACCCGGCTCCGGGCTCCTAGGCCTCTTCTCCCTCCGGCGCCGGGAAAAAACGTTCATTTCTCGGTGACCAGTGCGTTGTCCCACACAAAAGGAGGCACTCAGGCGGACGTGGACAGTGGAGTGGGCACAGCGCCCATTCTCCCTGGGGTACACAGGACAGCGTGCCTGCAGGTGCCATGGAAAGTAGCTGTTTGGCCCTAACCGGTGTGGCTCAGTGGATAGAGCGTCGGCCTGCAGACTCAAGGGTCCCAGGTTCGATTCCGGTCAAGGGCATGTACCTTGGTTGCGGGCACATCCCCAGTGGGGGGCGTGCAGGAGGCAGCTGATCAATGTTTCTCTCTCATCAATGTTTCTAACTCTCTATCCCTCTCCCCTCCTCTCTGTAAAAATGAATAAAATATATATTTAAAAAAAAAAGCAGTCGTGTGACTTTCAGATGCAGAGCCGTGCGTGAGCCACGCGCAGGAGGAAGAGGCTGCGGAGGCCAACCTCACGGACGGAGGAGGGCGACACAGGGCCCAGGGCCTCCGTCCTCGGTCTCGCGGCTCTGGCTGTGTGACCTCTCGGTCATGGTGGAAGCCGTGGCCCGCCTTCCTGGTCTCCGCATTTCATTGTGGCTCATCCTCGCCTGAGGATATTTTCTCTGTGATTGTTATAGCGAGTGGAAGGGAGAAAGGGAGGGAGGGGGAGAGAGAAACATCCACGTGAGAGACACAGCAATTGGTCGCCTCCTGCATGTGCCCCCACCGTGCCCAGAGATGGAACCCGCCACCCAGGGAGGTGCCCTTGGCCGGGAATCGAACCCGAGACCCTTTGGTGCGCAGTCCGGCACGCTAACCACTGAACAACACTGGCCTGGGTTTATCTCGGCATCTTAAGGCGCCTTCTCCGCCTCTTTTCCTGTGGCCTCCTGGGGCACGTTTCGTTGCTGTTGTTGTTAATTCTCGTCTGAGGACACTTTTCCATTTATCTTTTTGGTGTTTTGTTGTTTTTTTATAGAGAGAGTGGAAGGGAGAGGGAAAGAGAGAGAAACATCCATGTGAGAGAAACACATCGATGGGTTGCCTCCTGCAGGAACCCCGACCAGGGCCCGGGCCAGGGAGGAGCCTGCGACCGAGGTACACGCCCTGGACCCGGACTGAACCCGGGACCCTTGGGTCTGCAGGCCGACGCTCTATCCGCTGAGCCACACCGGCCGGGGCTAATGGGGCACATTTAAGAGGCACATGCCCCCTCCGGAATGGGCGTCGGCGGAGTGGGGTCCGGGGCCGATCTAACGAGACGTAACCCCTGGGTCTCTACACCCTTCGAGCATCGGGTGGCGATCGACGACCCCCGATGGGTGAGTTCTGCATTTTCTCCACATGAGCCAGCTCAGCAGGGAAGACCGAGCCATCCCCGGGCGGCCGGGCAAACCAACAACAGCCCTGCCCTCTCCCTCGGCGCCTCCCACGGTGCCCGCCCGTCTGCTCTCTGCGTCTCACTGTCTCTGTGGCTATTTATGACTCTGCTCCTACGAGCCGTCTCTCGGTTCATGTGAGATGATACAGTCCCGGCCAGAGAGTCGATTTCTGCTGTAATTTGAAAGCTCGATGCTAAATGAATTCCATCTGCGCGACGCGCTGTCTATTGCGAGTTATCAAGAACAGCGTCACCGGAGATATGTCTTCGCGGCGCCGTTAAAAGAGACGCGTTAGTTGCTTGTGCCTTTTATGAAAACATTGGGTGAGAGGGAGACACAGGAACGGCACCCGGGCGGGGAGGACGCACCCTCCGGTGGGATCAGTCACGCGGGCGACGCTGTTCATTTCACGCTCGGCGTTCGATGGTCCTCAGGGCACACGCCATCTCCTCCGTCCGCCTGGTGCGTTCCCTGACGCCATCACTTTATTTTTTTCTAGGAATTAGGCACCGTCTGCACCTTAGAAAGTCAATGTTTTGTTTTAACTGTATAGCGATTGCCCATCGGGAGTTCGGAGAAATGCCAGACGACCAGGAGGAGTTAATAAACTCACGCAAGGCCCGGCCGGTGTGGCCCAGCGGCGGAGCATCGACCTGTGAACCAGGAGGTCAGGGTTCGATTCCCGGTCAGGGCACAGGCCCAGGTTGCGGGCTCGATCCCTGGTGTGGGGCGTGGAGGAGGCAGCCTGTCCATGGTTCTCTCTCATCATGGATGTTTCTCTCTCCCTCTCCCTTCCTCTCTGAAATCAATTTAAAAAATTTTTTAAAAGTATGAAGAGAACCTACAGGAAAGGGGGCGGGTCCTGCAGACGCTGTGCTCCTGCCTCTCGGAGTGGGAGGCAGGAGAGACGGGGTCACGCAGGGGCAGGGAGAGCGCAGGCCGCGACAGGAAGGACTGGGAACAGTGGACACGGGTGCCAGGTCTCTATATGTTATGGTAGGGACGACGGGAAAGGCGGGGTTTCTATCTAGGAAGTATATGTGCATGTGTGTGTGTACGTGTGTGCATGTATCTCTGTGTTTGCATGCATGTGTGTATATATGTATGCAGATCTCTGTGTATGCATATACGTGTGCCTGTGTGCGCATGTGTAGGTGCGTGCATGTATCTCTATATGCAAGCATGTGTGTATATATGTATGCAGATCTCTGTGTGTATGCATACATGTGTGTCTGTGTGTGTGTGTGAAGGGGATGGACAGAGGTCCAGCCGCCTGGTCCCTGGGCCACCTCCCACCACACGGGGACCCCTGCAGGTGTCGGGGACAGCACCCGCCACTAGCGCCCAGGGACACAGGACAGGAATGACAGCAGGAAACCCCGCCCTCATCACCTGGTCTACTCTCACCTCCCAACCGAGCCCCTCAGTGTGGGCTCTGCCGCGTGACAGGATGTGTCACCCTGCGTGCAGGACTGCGCTGGAGGGGTCTGGCCTCTCGGTGCTGACCCGCTCCTTAGCATGGGCTCCGCCGGCACCACGTAAACAGATCCCGATGTCGCCGCGTCAGATCCGAGGAGAAGCAGCGCAAGTGCCAGCACCACCGACCTGCGGTCTGCTGTCCTTCCCCGGAGGCCAGCGGATGCCGCCAGGCTGCAGCAGCGGCTGGTGAGGGCGAGGGGCATTGGTTTCGGTGATGAAAAATAGAATTTTAAACGTGATTCTTTTTTTTTTTTTAAAAATAGCAACCCGATGGAGCCTCGGCGTCTCCCTCTTCCCAGGAACGAGTGTCGCCAGGTCCCCTCTGCGGCAGCCAGACCCCGAGACACAGGGGGAGCCTCAGGCCCCAGCCCAGCGGCGATTCCCCAGAACAAGCCGGCCCCCGGCCACACTCCGCTTCTCAGGAAGACGACTGGAATCGTCGTAAACATTTTCCGAAGAAAATGCTGGGAACGTTCTCTGAGGACTAAGCAACTGTTTCCCTCCGAGCTGATGGGACTGGAAGATATTCACACAAAAACATCAAAGGACCGCAGCGCCCCCTGGTGGGACCACGAGTGTGCCACCCCCGGAACCCCGAGCTGTGTGAGCCTCTCCTGCAGACCCTGAACAGCGATCCCAGCCCATGAACCCCGAGGCTGGCTCACCACGAAACGCAGAGCCGAAGGCCCATGTTCCCGGCGTTTCTGATTCACTTTCCCGGATACGAAATGCAGTGACCGTGCCCACACACTGTTGCTGTTACGGCCCGAGGCTCCCGCCACCCGAAACGAACAGGTCGAGTTGGGGCCGAGTAGAGCCGTGCAAATCCTCCTGTGACCCCGACGTGCGTGCGGGGTCCTCGCCACCTGCTCTGTAGCATCTTCCATGGCCGGGCCCCATGAGCACCGCCTGGCCCCTGGAGAAGGTCAGGGTGCCCACCGCCAGCAACCCACAGGCAGACCCCGGCCCGGGGGTGGCGGGCCTCGCCGTGGAGGGCATGGCGTGCCCGTCGCGTCTGCCGTCCGAGGTGGCGAGGAAGGAGGGAGTGTTGGCGGGAGGCGGTGTGAAAGGGGCATCGTGTAGACCAGTGAGTGGTTCTCAACCTTCCTCATGCTGCGACCCTTTAATACAGCTCCTCATGCTGTGGTGACCCCCATGTCATTGTGACAAATTGAACATCATTAAAGCATAGTGATTAATCACAAAAACAATATGTAATTATAGATGTGTTTTCCGATGGTCTCAGGCGACCCCTGTGAAAGGGTCGTTCGACCCCCAAAGGGGTCGCGACCCACAGGTTGAGAACCGCTGCCTTAGACGGAGGGAGGCCACGCCATGAAAGCACCCGTGAGGAGAGAAGGACATGATCTGCCTGTCACGCGTGTACTGGCCGCACGCGTGTACGGGGAGGCCCTGCCGCCCTGAAGCGATTGGCTCAGCCGCCCTCCGGCCCCGCTTCCCGCAGACGCGCGTCACTTCGAGGAAAGCGCGGCGCGAGCATTCATCACCGGACGCTCAGCTCTCGGCGGAGCTGACGGCTTTAATTTCCCAATTTATTTTCTGGAAACGCGATTTGCATCGCAGGCACCCACGTGCGGCTGCGTGTTTAATATCTCCCGCAGGTTGTTTATGCGAGATAATAAGAGGCCCGGCCTTCATTTCTTTTAATTCTTCACCCCAAGACATGTTCCTATTGAGTTTGAGAGAGAGAGAGAGAGAGAGCAAGCGAGAGAACAGCATTGATCAGTTGCCTCCCGTACACGCCCCAACTGGGGATCAAACTGCAGCTTGGGTGTGTGCCCGGACCAGGAATCGAACCCGCAACCTTTGGGTGCACAGGCCGGTGCTCCAACCACTGAGCCACCTGGCCAGGGCCGTCCTTCATGTCTAATGCGCTCTCCGGCGTCAGAGGGATGGCATTGGTTGTAAAATATCACACACGAGGTTCAGGGTGGGGACGGGGGGATTTTAAATCCTCACCCGAGGATATTTTCCCGTGGATTTTCAGAGGGAGAGTGGAAGAGAGAGGGAGAGACAGAGGGAAACATCGATGTGAGAGAAACACATCGATGGGTTGCCTCCTGCACGTGCCCCAACCAGGGCCCAGGCCGGGGAGGAGCCTGCAACCGAGGTGCGTGCCCTTGACCAGAATCGAATCCGGGACCCTTTGGTCCGCAGGCTGACGCTCTACCCACTGAGCCACACCGGCCAGGGCTCGCACATCCTTATTGAACAGACACTGCTCCCTCCGGGGACGGGGCCCACTCGGGGCTGCCTCCCTGGCGCCCGGCCCGCTGCTCTCGGAAACGTCCTCTGTGATGAATATTTATGGAACTGCCACTTTAATTAAAACATAAAGGCCTCGAGCTAAAGTAATTGGGCTGCGGAGAGAGAAGCAGAACACCGCTCACCAGCCAGGACAGCAGACGAGGGCAGGGGCTGCCGGGCTGGAGCCGCAGCCGGGTCTCGGGAGGCG
>NW_005874612.1:0-2114 GCF_000147115.1 Myotis lucifugus
CTTTCTTCAGAAAAACGCCAAGTAAGTTAGCCAGAATTGTAACATTATCAGTAATCTTGTCATTTCACAGCTTTATACCTTCAATCTCGGTGTTTGAACAAGGCCTTAACGAAAGTATGGCTGTATATACTTGTATTTCATGGGTTTTCACACGTTTCTAATCATTTCCATGTACAATCATTGTGTATTTTAAGAATTTTACCAACATGAGACAGTTTTCTTAGAAATATATACATCAATCTTCAGGATTTAAACTGCTTCTTTCAAAAAACTACAGCCAATTCAGCCAAAATTGTAAATATAAACTGTATTCTCTTTATTTAAAGGCTTTATACACAAATTCTGAGCTCTATAAATGGAAATTCTTCATGTTTGAAAGAACTTTCTTCAGAAAAACGCCAAGTAATTTAGCAAGAATTGTAACATTATCAGTAATCTTGTCATTTCACAGCTTTATACCTCTAATCTCGGTGTTTGAACAAGGCCTTAACGAAAGTATGGCTGTATTTACTTGTCTTCAAGGGTTTTCACACGTTTCTAATCATTTCCATGTACAATCATTGTGTATTTTAAGAGTTTTACCAACATGAGACAGTTTTCTTAGAAATATATACATGAATCTTCAGGATTTAAACTGCTTCTTTCAAAAAACTCCAGCCAATTCAGCCAAAATAGTAAATATGAACAGTATTCTCTTTATTTAAAGGTTCATACACAAATTCTGAGCTCTATAAATGGCAATTCTTCATGTTTAAAAGAACTTTATTCAGGAAAACATCTAGTTAGTTAGCCAGAATTGTAGCATTATCAATAATCTTGTCATTAAACAGCTTTATACCTCTAATCTCGGTGTTTGAACAAGGCCTTAACGAAAGTATGGCTGTATTTACTTGTATTTCAAGGGTTTTCACATGTTTCTAATCATTTCCATGTACAATCATTGTGTGTTTTAAGAGTATTACCAACATGAGACAGTTTTCTTAGAAATATGTACAGGACAGTTCAGGATTTAAACTGCTTCTTTCAAAAAACTCCAGCCAATTCATCCAAAATAGTAAATATGAACAGTATTCTCTTTATTAAAAGGCTTCATACACAAATTCTGAGCCCTATAAATGGCAATTCTTCATGTTTGAAAGAACTTTCTTCAGAAAAACATCTAGTCAGTTAGCCAGAATTGTAACATTATCAGTAATGTTGTCCTTTTACAGCTTTATACCTCTAATCTTGGTGTTTGAACAAGGCCTTAACGAATGTATAGCTGTACTTACTTGTATTTCAAGAGTTTTCACACGTTTCAAATCATTTCCATGTACAATCATTGTGTATTTTAAGAGTTTTACCAACATGAGACAGTTTTGTTAAAAATATATGTATGAATCTTCAGGATTTAAACTGCTTCTTTCAAAAAACTCCAGCCAATTCAGCCAAAATAGTAAATATGAACAGTATTCTCTTTATTTAAAGGTTCATACACAAATTCTGAGGTCTAAAAATGCCAATTCTTCATGTTTGAAAGAACTTTCTTCAGAAAAACGCCAAGTAAGTTAGCCAGAATTGTAACATTATCAGTAATGTTGTCATTTCACAGCATTATACCTCTAATCTCGGTGTTTGAACAAGGCCTTAACGAAAGTATGGCTGTATTTGCTTGTATTTCAAGGGTTTTCACACGTTTCTAATCATTTCGATGTACAATCATTGTGTATTTTAAGAGTTTTACCAACCTGAGAAAGTTTTCTTAGAAATATATGCATGAATCTTCAGGATTTAAACTGCTTCTTTCAAAAAACTACTGCCAATTCAGTCAAAATAGTAAATATGAAGAGTATCCTCTTTATTGAAATGCTTCATACACAACTTCTGAGCTCTACAAATGGCAATTCTTCATGTTTGAAAGAACTTTTCTTCAGAAAAACATCTAGTCAGTTAGCCCGAATTGTAACATTATCAGTAATCTTGTCATTTCACAGCTTTATACCTCTAATCTTGGTGTTTGAACAAGACCTTAACGAAATATGGCTGTATTTACTTGTATTTCAAGGGTTTCACACGTTTCTAATCATTTCATGTACAATCATTGTGTATTTAGAGTTTTCCCAACATGAGACCGT
>NW_005874612.1:2566-3967 GCF_000147115.1 Myotis lucifugus
CCAAAATAGTAAATATGAACAGTATTCTCTTTATTTAAAGGCTTCATACACAAATTCTGAGCTCTATAAATGGCAATTCTTCATGTTTGAAAGAACTTTCTTCAGAAAAACGCCAAGTAATTTAGCCTGAATTGTAACATTATCAGTAATCTTGTCATTTCACAGCTTTATACCTCTAATCTCAGTGTTTGAACAAGGCTTTAAGGAAAGTATGGCTGTAATTACTTGTATTTCAAGGGTTTACACATGTTTCTAATCATTTCAATGTACAATCATTGTGTATTTTAAGAGTTTTACCAACATGAGACAGTTTTCTTAGCAATATATACATGACAATTCAGGATTTAAACTGCTTCTTTCAAAAAACTCCAGCCAATTCAGCCAAAATAGTATATATAAGAAGTATTCTCTTTATTTAAAGCGTCATACACAAATTCTGAGCTCTATAAATGGCAATGCTTCATGTTTGCAAGAACTTTCTTCAGAAAAATATCTAGTCAGTTAGCTAGAATTGTAACATTATCAGTAATCTTGTCATTTCACAGATTTATACCTCTAATCTCCGTGTTTGAACAAGGCCTTAACGAAAGTATGGCTGTATTTACTTGTATTTCAAGGGTTTTCACACGTTTTTAATCATTTCCACGTACAATCGTTGTGCATTTTAAGAGTTTTACCAACATGAGACAGTTCTCTTATAAATATATACATGAATCTTCAGGTTTTAACTGCTTCTTTCAAAAAACTCCAGCCAATTTAAACAAAATAGTAAATATGAACTGTATTCTCTTCATTTAAAGGATTCATACACAAATTCTGAGCTCTATAAATGGAAATTCTTCATGTTTGAAAGAACTTTCTTCAGAAAAACGCCAAGTCAGTTATCCTGAATTGTAACATTATCAGTAATCTTGTCATTAAACTGCTTTATACCTCTAATCTCGGTGTTTGAACAAGGCCTTAACAAAAGTATGGCTGTATTTACTTGTATTTCATGGGTTTTCACACGTTTCTAATCATTTCCATGTACAATAATTATGTATTTTAAGAGTTTTACCAACATGAGACAATTTTGTTAGAAATATATATATCAATCTTCAGGATTTTACTGCTTCTTTCAAAAAACTCCAGCCAATTCAACCAAAACAGTAAATATGAACATGATTCTCTTTATTTAAAGGCTTCATACACAAATTCTGAGCTCTATAAATGGCAATTCTTCATGTTTGAGAGGACTTTCTTCAGAAAAACGCCAAGTAAGTTAGCCAGAATTGTAACATTATCAGTAATCTTGTCATTTCACAGCTTTATACCTTCAATCTCGTGTTTGAACAAGGCCTTAACGAAAGATGGCCGGTATTTACTTGGATTTCATGGGTTTTCACACGTTTCTATCATTGA
>NW_005874612.1:4122-7124 GCF_000147115.1 Myotis lucifugus
TTCATACACAAATTCTGAGCTCTATAAATGGCAATTCTTCACTCGTTTGAAAGAATTTTCTTCAGAAAAACGCCAAGTAATTTAGCAAGAATTGTAACATTATCAGTAATCTTGTCATTTCACAGCTTTATACCTCTAATCTCGGTGTTTGAACAAGGCCTTAACGAAAGTATTGCTGTATTTACTTGTATTTGAAGGTTTTTCACTCATTTCTAATCATTTCCATGTACAATCATTGTGTTTTAAGAGTTTTACCAACATGAGACAGTTTTCTTAGAAATATATACATAAATCTTCAGGATTTAAACTGCTTCTTTCAAAAAACTTCAGCCAATTCAGCCAAAATAGTAAATATGAACAGTATTCTCTTTATTTAAAGGCTTCATACACAAATTCTGAGCTCTATAAATGGCAATTCTTCATGTTTGAAAGAACTTTCTTCAGAAAAACGCCAAGCAAGTTAGCCAGAATTGTAACATTATCAGTAATCTTGTCATTTCACAGATTTATACCTCTAATCTCAGTGTTTGAACAAGGCCTTAACGAAAGTATGGCTGTATTTACTTGTATTTCAAGGGTTTTCACACGTTTCTAATCATTTCCACGTACAATCGTTGTGCATTTTAAGAGTTTTACCAACATGAGACAGTTCTCTTATAAATATATACATGTATCTTCAGGATTTAACTGCTTCTTTAAAAGAACTCCAGCCAATTTAACCAAAATAGTAAATATGAACTGTATTCTCTTCATTTAAAGGTTCATACACAAATTCTGAGCTCTATAAATGGCAATTCTTCATGTTTGAAAGAACTTTCTTCAGAAAAACGCCAAGAAAGTTAGCCTGAATTGTAACATTATCAGTAATCTTGTCATTTCACAGCTTTATACCTCTAATCTCGGTGTTTGAACAAGGCCTTAACGAAAGTATGGCTGTAATTACTTGTATTTCAAGGGTTTACACATGTTTGTAATCATTTCCATGTACAATCATTGTGTATTTTAAGAGTTTTACCAACATGAGACAGTTTTCTTAGAAATATATACATGACAATTCAGGATTTAAACTGCTTCTTTCAAAAAACTCCAGCCAATTAAGCCAAAATAGTATATATAAAAAGTATTCTCTTTATTTAAAGCGTCATACACAAATTCTGAGCTCTATAAATGGCAATTCTTCATGTTTGCAAGAACTTTCTTCAGAAAAACATCTAGTCATTTAGCTAGAATTGTAACATTATCAGTAATCTTGTCATTTCACAGATTTATACCTGTAATCTCGGTGTTTGAACAAGGCCTTAACGAAAGTATCCTGTATTTACTTGTATTTCAAGGGTTTTCACATGTTTCTAATCATTTCCACGTACAATCGTTGTGCATTTTAAGAGTTTTACCAACATGAGACAGTTCTCTTATAAATATATACATGAATCTTCAGGATTTAACTGCTTCTTTCAAAGAACTCCAGCCAATTTAACCAAAATAGTAAATATGAACTGTATTCTCTTCATTTAAAGGTTTCATACACAAATTCTGAGCTCTATAAATGGCAATTCTTCATGTTTGAAAGAACTTTCTTCGGAAAAACGCCAAGTAAGTTAGCCAGAATTGTAACCTTATCAGTAATCTTGTCATTTCACAGCTTTATACCTCTAATCTTGGTGTTTGAACAAGGCCTTAACGAAAGTATGGCTGTATTTACTTGTATTTGATGGGTTTTCACACGTTTCTAATCATTTCCATGTACAATCGTTGTGTATTTTAAGTGTTTTATCAACATGAGACAGTTTTCTTAGAAATATATACAGGACCATTCAGGATTTAAACTGCTTCTTTCAAAAAACTCCAGCCAATTCAGCCAAAATAGTATATATAAGAAGTATTGTCTTTATTTAAAGCGTCATACACAAATTCTGAGCTCTATAAATGGCAATTCTTCATGTTTTCAAGAACTTTCTTCAGAAAAACATCTAGTCACTTAGCTAGAATTGTAACATTATCAGTAATCTTGTCATTTCAAAGATTTAAACCTCTAATCTCGGTGTTTGAACAAGGCATTAACGAAAGTATGGCTGTATTTACTTGTGTTTCAAGGGTTTTCACACGTTTCTAATCATTTCCACGTACAATCATTGTGCATATTAAGAGTTTTACCAACATGAGACAGTTCTCTTATAAATATATACATGTATCTTCAGGATTTACCTGCTTCTTTCAAAAAACTCCAGCCAATTTAACCAAAATAGTAAATATGAACTGTATTCTCTTCATTTAAAGGTTCATACACAAATTCTGAGCTCTATAAATGGCAATTCTTCATGTTTGAAAGAACTTTCTTCAGAAAAACGCCAAGAAATTTAGCCTGAATTGTAACATTATCAGTAATCTTGTCATTTCACAGCTTTATACCTCTAATCTCGGTGTTTGAACAAGGCCTTAAGGAAAGTATGGCTGTAATTACTAGTATTTCAAGGGTTTACACATGTTTCTAATCATTTCCATGTACAATCATTGTGTATTTTAAGAGTTTTACCAACATGAGACAGTTCTCTTATAAATATATACATGTATCTTCAGGATTTAACTGCTTCTTTCAAAAAACTCCAGCCAATTTAACCAAAATAGTAAATATGAACTGTATTCTCTTCATTTAGAGGCTTCATACAAAAATTCTGACATCTATAAATGGCAATTCTTCATGTTTGAAAGAACTTTCTTCAGAAAAACATCTAGTCATTTAGCTAGAATTGTAACATTATCAGTAATCTTGTCTTTCCACAGCTTTATACCTCTAAACTCAGTGTTTGAACAAGGCCTTAAGAAAAGTATGGCTGTATTTACTTGTATTTCAAGGGTTTTCATACGTTTCTAATCATTTCCACGTACAATCCTTGTGTATTTTAAGAGTTTTACCAACATGAGACAGTTTTCTTTAGAAATATATACATGACACTCAGGATTTAAACTGCTTCTTTCAAAAACTCCAGCCAATTCAGCCAAAA
>NW_005874612.1:8432-16892 GCF_000147115.1 Myotis lucifugus
TGCTTCTTTCAAAAAACTCCAGCCAATTCAGCCAAAATAGTAAATATGAACAGTATTCTCTTTATTTAGAGGCTTCATACAAAAATTCTGACCTCTATAAATGGCAATTCTTCATGTTTGAAAGAACTTTCTTCAGAAAAACATCTAGTCATTTAGCTAGAATTGTAACATTATCAGTAATCTTGTCATTTCACAGCTTTATACCTCTAATCTCGGTGTTTGAACAAGGCCTTAACGAAAGTATGGCTGTTTTTACTTGTATTTGAAGGGTTTTCACACGTTTCTAAATATTTCCACGTACAATCATTGTGTATTTTAAGAGTTTTACCAACATGAGACAGTTTTCTTAGAAATATATACATGAATCTTCAGGATTTAACTGCTTCTTTCAAAAAACTCCAGCCAATTCAACCAAAATAGTAAATATGAATATGATTCTCTTTATTTAAAGGCTTCATACACAAATTCTGAGCTCTATAAATGGCAATTCTTCATGTTTCAAAGAACTTTCTTCAGAAAAACGCCAAGTAAGTTAGCCAGAATTGTAACATTATCAGTAATCTTGTCATTTCACAGCTTGATACCTCTAATCTCGGTGTTTGAACAAGGCCTTAATGAAAGTATGGCTGTATTTACTTGTATTTCATGGGTTTTCACACGTTTCTAATCATTTCCACGTACAATCATTGTGTATTTTAAGAGTTTTACCAACATGAGACTGTTTTCTTACAAATATATACATGACAATTCAGGATTTAAACTGCTTCTTTCAAAAAACTCCAGCCAATTCAGCCCCAATAGTAAATCTGAACAGTATTCTCTTTATTTAATGGCTTCATACACAAATTCTGAGCTCTATAAATGGCAATTCTTCATGTTTGAAAGAACTTTCTTCAGAAAAACGCCAAGAAAGTTAGCCTGAATTGTAACATTATCATTAATCTTGTCATTTCACAGCTTTATACCTCTAATCTCGGTGTTTGAAAAAGGTCTTAACGAAAGTATGGCTGTATTTACTTGTATTTCATGGGTTTTCACACGTTTCTAATCATTTCCATGTACAATCATTGTGTATTTTAAGAGTTTTACCAACATGAGACAGTTTTCTTAGAAATATATACAAGACAATTCAGGATTTAGACTGCTTCTTTCAAAAAACTCCAGCCAATTCAGCCAAAATAGTAAATATGAACAGTATTCTCTTTATTTAAAGGCTTCATACACAAATTCTGAGCTCTATAAATGGCAATTCTTTATGTTTGAAAGAACTTTCTTCAGAAAAACATCTAGTCATTTAGCTAGAATTGTAACATTATCAGTAATCTTGTCATTTCACAGCTTTATACCTCTAATCTCAGTGTTTGAACAAGGCCTTAACGAAAGCATGGCTGTATTTACTTGTATTCAAGGGTTTACACAAGTTTCTAATCACTTTCATGTACAATCGTTGTGTATTTTAAGAGTTTTACCAACATGAGACAGTTTTCATAGAAATATATACATGAATCTTCAGGTTTTAACTGCTTCTTTCCAAAAACTCCAGCCAATTCAACCAAAATGGTAAATATGAACAATATTCTCTTTATTTATAGGTTCTTACACAAATTCTGAGTTCTATAAATGGCAATTCTTCATGTTTGAAAGAACTTTCTTCAGGAAAACATCTAGACATTTAGCTAGAATTGTAACATTATCAGTAATCTTGTCATTTCACAGCTTTATACCTCTAATCTCAGTGTTTGAACAAGGCCTTAACGAAAGCATGGCTGTATTGACTTGTATTTCAAGGGTTTTCACACGTTTCTAATCATTTCTATGTACAATCATTGTGTATTTTAAGAGTTTTATGAACATGAGACAGTTTTCTTAGAAATATATACATGGCGATTCAGAATTTAAACTGCTTCTTTCAAAAAACTACAGCCAATTCAGCCAAATTGGAAATATGAACAGTATTCTCTTTATTTAAAGGCTTCATACATAAATTCTGAGCTCTATAAATGGCAATTCTTCATGTTTCAAAGAACTTTCTTCAGAAAAACGCCAAGTAAGTTAGCCAGAATTGTAACATTATCAGTAATCTTGTCATTTCACAGCTTGATACCTCTAATCTCGGTGTTTGAACAAGGCCTTAATGAAAGCATGGCTGTATTTACTTGTATTCAAGGGTTTACACAAGTTTCTAATCATTTTCATGTACAATCATTGGGTATTTTAAGAGTTTTACCAACATGAGACAGTTTTCTTAGAAATATATACAAGACAATTCAGGATTTAGACTGCTTCTTTCAAAAAACTCCAGCCAATTCAGCCAAAATAGTAAATATGAACAGTGTTCTCTTTATTTATACGCTTCATACACAAATTCTGAGCTGTATAAATGGCAATTCTTCCTGTTTGAAAGATCTTTCTTCAGAAAAACGCCAATTAAGTTAGCCAGAATTCTAACATTATCAGTAATCTTGTCATTAAACCGCTTTATACCTCTAATCTCGGTGTGTGAAGAAGGCCTTAACGAATGTATGGCTGTATTTACTTGTATTTCAAGGGTTTTCACAGGTTTCTATTCATTTACATGTACAATCATTGTGTATTTTAAGGGTTTTACCAACATGAGACAGTTTTCTTGGAAATATCTACATGAATCTTCAGGATTTAAACTGCTTTATTCAAAAAACTCCAGCCAATTCAGCCAAAATAGTAAATAGGAACAGTATTCTCTTTATTTAAAGGCTTCATACATAAATTCTGAGCTTTAAAAATCATAATTCTTCGTGTTAGAAGCAACTTTCTTAAGAAAAACGCCACGTAAGTTAGCCAGAATTGTAACATTATCAGGAATCTTGTCATTTCACAGCTTTATACCTCTAATCTCAGTGTTTGAACAAGGCCATAAAGAACGTATGGCTGTATTTACTTGTATTTCAAGGGTTTTCACACGTTTCTATTCATTTCCATGTATAATCATTTTGTATTTTTAGAGTTTTACCAACATGAGACAGTTTTCTTAGCAATATCTGCATGAATCTTTAGGATTAAAACTTCTTTATTCAAAAAACTCCAGCCAATTCAGCCAAAATAGTAAATAGAACAGTTTTCTCTTTATTTAAAGGCTTCATACATAAATTCTGAGCTTTAAAAATCCTAATTCTTCATGTTTGAAAGAACTTTCTTCAGAAAAACGCCAAGTAAGTTAGCCAGAATTTTAACATTACCAGTAATCATATCATTTCACAGCTTTATACTTCTAATCTCGGTGTTTGAACAAGGCCTTAAGGAACGTATGGCTGTATTTACTTGTATTTCAAGGGTTTTCACACGTTTCTAATCATTTCCATGTACAATCATTGTGTATTTTAAGAGTTTTACCAACATGAGACAGTTTTCTTACAAATATATACATGACAATTCAGGATTTAAACTGCTTCTTTCAAAAAACTCCAGCCAATTCAGCCAAAATAGTAAATAGGAACAGTATTCTCTTTATTCAAAGGCGTCATACATAAATTCTAAGCTCTATAAATGGCAATTCTTCATGTTTGAAAGAACTTTCTTCAGAAAAATGCCAAGTAAGTTAGCCAGAATTGTAACATTATCAGTAATCTTGTCATTTCACAGCTTTTTACCTCTAATCTCGGTGTTTGAACAAGGCCTTAAGGAACGTATGGCTGTATTTACTTGTATTTCAAGGGTTCTCACACGTTTCTAATCATTTCCATGTACAATCATTGTGTATTTTAAGAGTTTTACCTACATGAGACTGTTTTCTTAGCAATATCTGCATGAATCTTCAGGATTAAACTGCTTTATTCAAAAAACTCCAGCCAATTCAGCCAAAATAGTAAACAGAACAGTTTTCTCTTTATTTAAAGGCTTCATACATAAATTCTGAGCTTTAAAATTCGTAATTCATCATGTTTGAAAGAACTTTCTTCAGAAAAACGCCAAGTAAGTTAGCCAGAATTTTAACATTACCAGTAATCATATCATTTCACAGCTTTATACTTCTAATCTCGGTGTTTGAACAAGGCCTTAACAAACGTATGGCTGTATTTACTTGTATTTCAAGAGTTTTCACTCGTTTCTAATCATTTCCATGTACAATCATTGCGTATTTTAAGGGTTTTACCAGCATGAGACAGTTTTCTTAGCAATATATACATGAATATTCAGGATTTTAACTGCTTTATTCAAAAAACTCCAGCCAATTCTGCCAAAATTGTAAATATGAACAGGAATCTCTTTATTCAAAGGCTTCATACATAAATTCTAAGCTCTATAAATGGCAATTCTTCATGTTTGAAAGAACTTTCTTCAGAAAAACGCCAAGTAAGTTGGCCAGAATTGTAACATTATCAGTAATCTTGTCATTTCACAGCTTTATACTTCTAATCTCGGTTTTGAACAAGGCCTTAACGAATGTATGGCTGTATTTACTTGTATTTCAAGGGTTTTCACACGTTTCTAATCATTTCCATGTACAATCATTGTGTATTTTAAGGGTTTTACCAAGATGAGACAGTTTTCTTAGCAATATATACATGAATCTTCCGGATTTAAACTGCTTCTTTCAAAAAACTCTAGCCAATTCAGCCAAAATAGTAAATAGGGACAGTATTCTCTTTATTCAAAGGCTTCATACATAAATTCTGAGCTTTATAAATGGCAATTCTTCATGTTTGAAAGAACTTTCTTCAGAAAAACGCCAAGTAAGTTAGCCAGAATTGTAACATTATCAGTAGTCTTGTCATTTCACAGCTTTATACTTCTAATCTCGGTGTTTGAACAAGGCCTTAACGAAACTATGGCTGTATTAACTTGTATTTCAAGGGTTTTCACACGTTTCTATTCATTTCCATGTACAATCATTGAGTATTTTAAGAGTTTTACCAACATGAGACAGTTTTCTTAGAAATATCTACATGAATCTTCAGGATTTAAACTGCTTTATTCAAAAAACTCCAGCCAATTCAGCCAAAATAGTAAATAGGAACAGTATTCTCTTTATTTAAAGGCTTCATACATAAATTCTGAGCTTTAAAAATCGTAATTCTTCATGTTTGAAAGAACTTTCTTCAGAAAAACGCCAAGTAAGTTAGCCAGAATTGTAACATTATCAGGAATCTTGTCATTTCACAGCTTTATACCTCTAATCTCGGTGTTTGAACAAGGCCTTAAAGAACGTATGGCTGTATTTACTTGTATTTCAAGCGTTTTCAAACGTTTCTAATCATTTCCATGTACAATCATTGTGTATTTTAAGAGTTTTACCAACATGAGAGTTTTCTTAGCAATATCTACATGAATCTTCAGGATTTAAACTGCTTCTTTCAGAAAACTCCAGCCAATTCAGGCGAAATAGTAAATAGGAACAGTTTTGTCTTTATATAAAGGCATCATACATAAATTCTGAGCTTTCTAAATGTGAATTCTTCATGTTAGAAGCAACTTTCTTCAGAAAAACGCCAAGTGAGTTAGCCAGAATTTTAACATTATCAGTAATCATATCATTTCACAGCTTTATACTTCTAATCTCGGTGTTTGAACAAGGCCTTAACGAACGTATGGCTGTATTTACTTGTATTTCAAGAGTATTCACACGTTTGTAATCATTTCCATGTAAAATCATTGCGTATTTTAAGGGTTTTACCAACATGAGACAGTTTTCTTAGCAATATATACATGAATCTTCAGGATTTAAACTGCTTCTTTCAGAAAACTCCAGCCAATTCTGCCAAAATTGTAAATATGAACAGTATTCTCTTTATTCAAAGGCTTCATACATAAATTCTAAGCTCTATAAATGGCAATTCTTCATGTTTGAAAGAACTTTCTTCAGAAAAACGCCAAGTAAGTTAGCCAGAATTGTAACATTATCAGTAATCTTGTCATTTCACAGCTTTATACCTCTAATCTCGGTGTGTGAAGAAGGCCTTAACGAATGTATGGCTGTATTTACTTGTATTTCAAGGGTTTTCACAGGTTTCTATTCATTTTCATGCACAATCATTGTGTATTTTAAGGGTTTTACCAACATGAGACAGTTTTCTTGGAAATATCTACATGAATCTTCAGGATTTAAACTGCTTTATTCAAAAAACTCCAGCCAATTCAGCCAAAATAGTAAATAGGAACAGTATTCTCTTTATTTAAAGGCTTCATACATAAATTCTGAGCTTTAAAAATCATAATTCTTCGTGTTAGAAGCAACTTTCTTAAGAAAAACGCCACGTAAGTTAGCCAGAATTGTAACATTATCAGGAATCTTGTCATTTCACAGCTTTATACCTCTAATCTCAGTGTTTGAACAAGGCCATAAAGAACGTATGGCTGTATTTACTTGTATTTCAAGGGTTTTCACACGTTTCTATTCATTTCCATGTATAATCATTTTGTATTTTTAGAGTTTTACCAACATGATACAGTTTTCTTAGCAATATCTGCATGAATCTTTAGGATTAAAACTGCTTTATTCAAAAAACTCCAGCCAATTCAGCCAAAATAGTAAATAGAACAGTTTTCTCTTTATTTAAAGGCTTCATACATAAATTCTGAGCTTTAAAAATCGTAATTCTTCATGTTTGAAAGAACTTTCTTCAGAAAAACGCCAAGTAAGTTAGCCAGAATTTTAACATTACCAGTAATCATATCATTTCACAGCTTTATACTTCTAATCTCGGTGTTTGAACAAGGCCTTAACGAACGTATGGCTGTATTTACTTGTATTTCATGAGTTTTCACACGTTTCTAATCATTTCCATGTACAATCATTGCGTATTTTAAGGGTTTTACCAACATGAGACAGTTTTCTTAGCAATATATACATGAATCTTCAGGATTTAAACTGCTTTATTCAAAAAACTCCAGCCAATTCTGCCAAAATTGTAAATATGAACAGTATTCTCTTTATTCAAAGGCTTCATACATAAATTCTGAGCTTTATAAATGGCAATTCTTCATGTTTGAAAGAACTTTCTTCAGAAAAACGCCAAGTAAGTTAGCCAGAATTGTAACATTATCAGTAGTCTTGTCATTTCACAGCTTTATACTTCTAATCTCAGTGTTTGAACAAGGCCTTAACGAAACTATGGCTGTATTAACTTGTATTTCAAGGGTTTTCACACGTTTCTATTCATTTCCATGTACAATCATTGTGTATTTTAAGAGTTTTACCAACATGAGACAGTTTTCTTAGAAATATCTACATGAATCTTCAGGATTTAAACTGCTTTATTCAAAAAACTCCAGCCAATTCAGCCAAAATAGTAAATAGGAACAGTATTCTCTTTATTTAAAGGCTTCATACATAAATTCTGAGCTTTAAAAATCGTAATTCTTCATGTTTGAAAGAACTTTTCTTCAGAAAAACGCCAAGTAAGTTAGCCAGAATTTGTAACATTATCAGGAATCTTGTCATTTCACAGCTTTATACTCTCTATTCTCGGTGTTTGAACAAGGGCTTTAAGAAAGTATGGCCTGTATTTACTTGTATTTCAAGGGGTTTTCAAACCGTTTCTAAATCACTTTCCATGTACAATCATTGTGTATTTTAAGAGTTTTTACCAACATGAGACAGTTTTCTTAGAAATATATTCATGAATCTTCAGGATTGAACTGCTCCTTCAAAAAACTCCAGCCAAATTCAGCCCAAATAGTAAATATGAACAGTATTCTCTTTATTTAAAGACTTCATACATAAATTCTGAGCTTTATAAATGGCAATTCTTCATGTGTGAAAGAACTTTCTTAAGGAAAACGCCACGTAAGTTAGCCAGAATTGTAACATTATCAGTAATCTTGTCATTTCACAGCTTTATACCTCTAATCTCGGTGTTTGAACTAGGCCTTAAGGAAAGTATGGCTGTATTTACTTGTATTTCAGGGGTTTTCACACGTTTCTAATCATTTCCATGTATAATCATTCTGTATTTTAAGAGTTTTACCAACATGAGACAGTTTTCTTAGAAATATCTACATGAATCTTCAGGACTTAAACTGCTTCTTTCAAAAAACTCCAGCCAATTCAGCCAAAATAGTAAATAGGAACAGTTTTTTCTTTATTTAAAGGCTTCATACATAAATTCTGAGCTTTATAAATGGCAATTCGTCATGTTTGAAAGAACTTTCTTCAGAAAAACGCCAAGTAAGTTAGCCAGAATTGTAACATTATCAGTAATCTTGTCATTTCACAGCTTTATACCTCTAATCTCGGTGTTTGAATAAGGCCTTAACGAACGTATGGCTGTATTTACTTGTATTTCAAGGGATTTCACAAGTTTCTAATCATTTCCATGTACAATCATTGTGTATTTTAAGAGTTTTACCATCATGAGACAGTTTTCTTAGAAATATGTACATGAATCTTCAGGACTTAAACTGCTTCTTTCAAAAAACTCCAGCCAATTCAGCCAAATAGTAAATATGAACAGTATTCTCTTTCTTCAAAGGCTTCATACATAA
>NW_005874613.1:0-7735 GCF_000147115.1 Myotis lucifugus
ATGTCACCAATGTGCCGGGAAGTTCGGGCAGAGCCACCATTGTCACTGTGACCCACTCAGGCTCCGGTCTGTCCTGGCTCAAAGGGAGCCGGGCTGTGGGTGGAGGAGAATCAGGGAGAACCCCTGAATCAGGTCATGAGTGCGTCAGAGGGAGACAGCGGGCTCCGGGTGGCACGGGGCTCCGGTGGCCTGCGGGGAAGGTGCCGTCATTGAGGTGGGGGCTCTGGGGTCACAGACAGGCGTGCAGGGCGGAGGGGACAGCCTGCGCCGCGCTGGACGGGCACAGCCGCTCCGTGCACCGGGCTTAGCCGGCTCGCAGAGGAAGTGGAAGGGGAAGCTGCTGCCTGTGGTGGGCCTGGTGTGTGAGGCAAAGGTCTCGGGGCTGCAGTTTCTGAGAAAGCCAGCAAACTTTCACCCAGGAAGAGCGCGTGCGCTGTTTTAGACGATCGTAGGTGGTGACTGGGTGGTGCAGGCCTGTTCACGTGCCGGCCGGCGGCCTCTCCCCTGTGCACAGCGCTGCCCAGCTGTGCTGTCAGGCTCATCATGTAGGTGGTGGGAGTGTTCACACCCCGAATTCAGCAAGTGATAGAAGGCAGCCCCTCCCCCCGCTGGCGTTAGGATGTGTCAGCACAGTTAGGGCTATTGCAGGGGCCAGCACTTCAGTAGCTAGCGAACTGGCTGTGTGTTAAAAACCCTTCAGATCCCACCCCAGACCCCCTGGATCAGAATCTAGGGCAAGTGAGGGGCAGGGGCCTGTTCATAAGCAAGTGTCCGGATGATCCCTAGGCAGCCAGTCTGGCCCTGGCCTCTGGGTCCGGGCAGGGCCCTGGGGTGGGGGAAGGCTGCTAGAAAGGGCGCTTCAGAGGAGGAGCGCGGGACTGAGGGACGGGTGGGGCGGGGCGGGGAGAGCGAGCTCCCACAGCTCTTCCTGAGTGTCCTGGTTGGACAGCTAAGCAGGTGGTTGGCGGTGCAGGTAGCGCAGGAGGAGGGCAGGCTATTAGGTAGAAGAGATGGGGTGGGGAGCGGGGGGAGTTTTCGACGTGAGGAGCCTGGGGATCCTGGAAGCAGCTGGATTCGGGGGCCTGGCGCTCTGGCGGCAGTCGGAGCTGCGGTGGAGGTTTGGGGGTCAGCGAGCCCTGGTCTGGGTGGGACTGTGTGGGGACGGTGCTGAGAAGAGAAGGGGACTGTGGTCGGAGCTCTGGGAACCGCCTTCCAGGGGCCGGAGAACAAGGAGCGCTGAGAAGAGGCGCAGCGAGTGGCAGTTTGTGTGTATCCGTCTAAGTGCTTCCTCGGAAGGGGGTCCTTACGGGCGTCCAGAACCCCCCAACGCTGAGCAAAAGCCACACGTGCGTTTTCTGCACACGCGTACACACACGCACGCGTGTGTGGCTTGACTTCTGTCGTCCAGAGTGGTGAGGGTGCCACACGCACGTACACACACACGCACGCGCACACACACACACACATGCACGCACACACCACACACGCGTACACACACGCACACACACGCACGTATTAACTGGGAGACGGGCTGCGTTTCGTCAGTCTTGCACAGCGTGGCAGTTGGGAATCTGGCTGAAGGGCTGCTGCTGTGGAGGAAGGTGGGGCGTGTGGCAGCCAAACAGAGGCTCCCACTGTGCCCTGGGCAGCCCCCGACTTGCCCCGTGAGAGGAAATCAACAGAAAAGGAGCGTCACTCCTGCTGAGCCGTCTGGGTACGGGGACCAGGATCAAGATGATTGTCCCACGTAAGGCCCAGGGTCACCTGTGGACAAAGGGGCCTTTGCGAACCTGCAGCTCCCGGCACTGCCCTGTCTGCGGCCAGGGAAGCGAGGGCTCTCCTGAGGCAGGAGGGGCCAGGGCTGGCGAGGGGGGGTGGGCCAGGGCTGGGGGGAGGGGCCCGGGGCTGGGGGGAGGGAGGCCAGACTGGCCGGAGTCCCCACAGCCCGGGTCGACCGGATTCCCAGAGGCATCAGGTTCTGGGCGGCACCTCGGACGCTCCCATTGCTGGCTGAGCGAGGCTGACCCCTGAGCGACCTGGTCAGCTTGTACTTCCTCTCTTCCAAGGGCCTGAGCATTCACTGTGACGCTAGTCGTGATGGGAAGAGAGCATGTGGGGAACTGGGAAGCAGCGGCGAAGTCCCTGTAGCTGAGGGCAGCTGGGGAGAGTTTGCGCTGAGACGCTGTCCTTACCCTTCCTCACCCTCCCTCCGAGGAACGTGCGGGTAAGAGTAACTCTCACTGTGCGTGGTGAGAGGTCTAGGACTTCATTCTGGTGAGGGGTCCCTCGCCCTCCGAGAAAACAATACTCAGAACAGAGCCTTGGAGCCCTGGCCGGTTGGCCCAGTGGACTGAGCATCGACCTGCGGACTCAAGGGTCCCAGGTTCTACTCCGATCAAGGGCACAGGCCCGGGTTGTGGCCTCAGTCCCCAGTGGGGGGCGTGCAGGAGGCAGCTGATCAATGATTCTCTCTCATCGTTGATGTTTCTTTCTCTCCCTCTCCCTTCCTCTCTGAAATCAATAAAAATAATAATAAAAAAAGAACAGGGCCTTAGAGAGAATCATCCATGTTTTCCCAGTCAAAGCTTGGTTATCTGTATCCATGGAAGCCAAGGCCCTCCTTCACTGGGGCTGTGAAAAGGAACCAAGTCACACCCACTAATTGCTTAGGAAGGCGCCTGGCATTGAGCAAGTTCTCAGCAATGTGACTGCTGTTTCCCTTGAAAAGCAGCACTTCTCGGGGAGCCATCCTTGGTGGCCACCCACTCCATGGCCATCCCTCCCCCGTGCTTCCACCGGAACAAGGGTGCTCCACCCACCAGACACTGGTGCTCCACCCACCCGCCCGTCACCCCACCGCCTGGCTGAGCTCCGGGGCCCAGTGCTGACAGCTCAGCCCTCAGGTCCTGTGAGAGCAAAGACCCCAGCTGGTCACACCTGCGCCCGGCACCGCCCGGCACAGGCCGGGTGTGCAGCCGGGTGTACAGCGCGTCTGACCAAATCTCCAGCCCCGTCCTCCCGGCTCTCTGCTTCCACCCGACACGCGCCGGCCAGGCCCGAACACACCCTGTGCGCTCCCAGCCACGCCCAGGCCACACTCCCCGTAACCACGTGCCTGCAAATGTTCAACGTCCCTGACCCGCGGCGTTGCAGCACCTGGGCCTCCGGGTGCATCGGGCACCGGCCCGGCCTCGGGAAGCCCCATCAGCACCAATTCCCGCAGGCCCCAGGATTCACTGATTTCCAACAGGCCCCGCCCCAGGCCTGTGCTCTGGGGATGCAGCTGGAATTAGACGGCCAGGACCCTTCGGATAAGGCAGCCACTGTACCAGTGGTTCTCAACCTTGGCTGCACATTGGAATCACCTGGGAATCTTTATAAAATCCTGATTTCTGGGCCTCATCCTCCGGAAATTCTGTTCCTTTGTTATGGGGTGAGGCCACAACATTAGTAACAAAGAAACAGAATTTCCGGAGGATGAGGCCCAGGAATCAGGATTTTAAAAAGATTCCCAGGTGATTCTAATGTGCAGCCAAGGTTGAGAACCACTGCACTGTACGGAAAGCCACCGGGGCAGCACTGCCCCCTACGCCGCCTCCCCTGCCCCACGGTGCCAAAGCCGGGCACCCTCAGCGACTCCACGTGAGGAAGCTGCGCCCCCCGCGGCGGGGCCCCGTGGACAGTGGAGGCGAGCGTGGCTCTCCGAGTAGACGTTTCTGGTAAAAGTTTGCAGGAAGAGCTTTGAAGCCCACGGCTCCAGCTTTTTTGTTTGCCTCCTTCTTTCTGAAATGTCTGTGATAAAATTTCTCAAAAATGACAGTGAACTGCCCTGCTGGTGTGCTCAGTGGTTAGAACTTCGGCCCTCACATCAAAGGGTCTCGGTTTGCTTTCTGGTCAAGGACACGTACCTCGGTTGCAGGTTCAATCCCTGACCCTGGTTCAGGATACGAGTGGGAGGCAACCAATCGATGTGTTTCTCTCACATTGATGTTTCTCTCGCTCTCCCTCCCTCTCTCCTCTCCCTCTCTCTCTCATCTCTCCCTCCTCCCCTCCCTCTATCTCCCTCCCTTCTTTCACTCTCTCTAAAAAAAAAAAATCAATGGAAAAAATATCCTTGGGTGAGGGTATAAAAATAAAATAAATAACAGTGAATTAATAATTTTACAAAAATAACCTGTTAATTTAATTATAAGCAAACCTTGGTTAAAAGCGTTGTGAAATTAATAGGGTGTTAATTTTCACATATGACATACGGGCCAGTAATTTTGTCCGTTATAGCCAAGTCCATTAAATCGAGTGAAAATTGAGGGCTTGCTGTATAAATGTTATCGCACAGTTTCTTTATGACTTAAGTTCCCTTGGCATAAAGGGGAAGAGGAAGGGTCCCAGTAGAATATAAACTCCTGAGAGCGGAGAGGGTGTGCCATGGACGGCAAGAAGAGCGAGGCTTAAAGATGGGAGGAAGCATGAAGGTCAGACCTGCCCGTGGCCCAGTAGGAGTGGATGTACCCGTGGCTGTTGGCTTGGCACTAACAAGGTCCTGGGTGATAAAACCAAGGAGAGGTGGGTGCGGCCAGAGGCAGCGGCTGATGAATGACTCGGTGGCGAGGAGGCAGAGGCGGTGAGTGTGACGGCCAGTGGGTCTTCGTCCTGGGAGCCCATCGGGATCACTGTGAAGCTTTTGAGAGATGCACCTTTCTGGGCAGGTGCAGACTCTGGGGAGGGGCCAAGGAATTGCATAGTAAAACTCCCAGCTTGCTCCGATACGGTTTTGATGGATGTTTGGCAGTAG
This sequence comes from Myotis lucifugus, assembly GCF_000147115.1. Lineage (NCBI taxonomy): Eukaryota > Metazoa > Chordata > Mammalia > Chiroptera > Vespertilionidae > Myotis > Myotis lucifugus. The sequence continues at coordinate 4,793 of NW_005874613.1, forward strand.
GATATCCTATCTAATAAAGAGGGAATATGCTAATTGACCCTCACACTGTCACAAAGATGGTGGCACCCTCAGCCAATAAGGAGGGAATATGCTAGTTGATTGCCCCACCCTCAAAGATGGCAGCGCCCACAGCCACAAGATGGCTGGCAGGGGAGGGCAGTTGTGGGCAATCAGGCCAGCAGGGGAGGGCAGTTAGGGGCAACCAGGCCAGCAGGGAGGGCAGTTAGGGGTGACCGGGCCAGCAAGGGAGGGCAGTTGAGGGCAATTGAGCCGGTGGGGGAGGGCAGTTAGGGGCATTCGGCCAGCAGGGGAGCAGTTAGGTATTGATCAGGCTGACTGGGGAGTGGTTAGGAAGTGATCAGGCAGGCAGGCAGGCAGGCGAGCAGTTGGGAGCCAGCAGTCCTGGATTGTGAGAGAGATGTTTGACTGCGGGTTTAGGCCCAATCCCTGTGGGACATACCCCAAGGTGTCCCAGGTTGGAGAGGGTGCAGGGTGGGCTGAGGGAAACCCCCCACCCAGTGTACAAATTTCATGCACTGGGCCTCTGGTTCTTTCAATAAAATGCCCTGAGGGGGAGGGTTGAGAAATAAAGGACTTGAGAGAGAGAGCTTTTATTAATTTTTAGAGAGAGAGGAAGGGAGGGGGAGAAAGAGAGATAAACATCAATTGGTTGCTTCCTGGTAAGCACCTGACCCAGGGAAGGAACCTACAACCTGGGCCTGTGACCTGACCAGAAATCGACTGGTGCCCTTTCTGTGCACGGATGACGCTCAGCCAACTGAGCCACGCGCCAGGCTCGCTCACTCTTTCATTCTTTCACCTGCCTACCTACTTCCCTCCCTCCCTTCCTCTCTTCCTCCCTCCCTCCCTCCCTCCCTCCCTTCCTCTCTTCCTCCCTCCCTCCCTCCCACCCTCCCTCCATCCTTCACAGGGACATCATGTTTACAGGTAGAAGAACTATTAGAGAAATGTTAATGAGTTGAAAGATATTTAACTGGAACCTGAATCATCGAATCTGACCAGCTATGCACCTTGCAGGTTCCCACGGGAGCCATGAGCAGGACGTCCTGCTAACTATGTAGACAGGTGGTCAGTTTTCACCGGAGTGCGCTATTCTCTGAGTGGCTTTTGAAAACGTTCAGGTATGTTGTGTAAGGAGCTGGCAGTCCTGGGCAGCGCCCCAAATCACATCTGTTTACTTACCTGCTATTATTAGACTTTCCCGAGCTTGCCAGATGGCAAACAGAAGCGATTCTCTTTGTTCTCTGCTTCTTCGCTGCCGCCTTTCTCCCCGCAAACACCTTTCTGCTGACACTGATGGGACAGGCCAGAGTCATTCACAGGGCAGGTGACTCCGCCCGCAAACCAGCTCTCCCTTCTGGGGTGACAGGGTGACTGGCCCTACGTTTCCGGCCACATGATCTCAACATTTTACTACGAGGGTCTCTTCTGTTACCTTCCTCCTAAGCATTCAATGTTTTAAAATCCTTACGTGCCAAACTGTGAACATGAAGAGCGTTTGCGGTGTGCCTGCCAGGCCCAGGCACTTTCTGTGGGTGGGTTCTGCCGTCTCTAGTCCCCACTGAGCCACTTACAGCCGGTGATATACCCACATCTGACACTTAGAAACGTTAGCTGTTTTGCCCGTTGTCACCCTAAGTAAATGGCAGAGTCAGGACTAGAACTTGTGTCTTTCTGACTCCAAATTCTGAGCTCAGAGCCTGTGAGTGCTCACCACAGTCCCACACAGGTGGTGTTCCATCCCTTCCCTCCCTCGGGGACAGGCTAAGAGGGTGAGTGACCCGCCGAGGTGCCAGGCCCCTGAGAACCAGCGGGGGACCTAGGCGTGTGTCTCCGTGCTAGTTCTGTGGCATCCGCTGCCTAAAATACCTTATTTCCTCATTTTTAATCATCAAAGTCCTATCAATCAAAGCGGCTCTGAGCCGTTTGAAGCTTCCGGTTAGCATGAGGTTAGCATGAGGTTAGCATGAGGTAGTTGGTGCTAGCACACCAGGTTGCTCTGACTTAGCCAAAAGCATGAGGCGCCACGTGACCTGCACAGCCTCCCTGTGGGTGAGTGTGCCGTCACCATTGGGCTCTGGAGTACTAAGTTCCAGCCTGCACGCCCGGAGCTGCTGTGCCCACGGCCCGGAGCTGCTGTGCCCACGGCCTGGAGCTGCTGTGCCCACGGCCTGGAGCTGCTGTGCCCACATCCCGGAGCTGCTGTGCCCACGGCCCGGAGCTGCTGTGCCCACATCCCGGAGCTGCTGTGCCCACCTGTCCAGGCCCTGGGCGTGGGCAGCCAGGCCCCTTCGGCGTCTGTGGGAGGAAGAGCTCTTGCTGGTGCGGAGCACTGGCTTGGAGCAGGTGCCACGTTCTCTTTGGAGCAGCAACACTGCCTCCGCGGGCACCAGGACGCCTTCCTGAGCCTTCGCAAGGGTCCTAGCCTGGGGGGGAGGCCCGAGGACCGGGGTTACCCAGCCTGACCGTCCAGCGTCCTGGCGCCTGGGGCTCTGCCCTTGGAGGTGAGCCTGGGCTCAGGGCAGCGGGTTCTGTCCTTCCCCCCCAGTGTGGCCGTTACCGTGACCTGGGCCACGCGCCCAGCCCTGGCTGCTGGTGAAGACCAAGACCAGGATCCCGGCTCCTTCCCTTCAGCTCCTGTCCCTCAGCAATGTTCCGGAATTTAAGGAGGCACTTCCCCGCCTGTGGAACACAGCGCTGTGTTCCCGAATTTATGGCTCCAGGACTTTGGATCTGAAGCCTGAAGCGGGACGGGCTTGGGTCGCCACCATCCCCTCTGGCCGTCCGGGGGACGCCGTGTGCTCGCGAAGCCCCCTTCCCGGCGGGGCTAAGCCAGCGTCCGGCCGCCTAGCGCCTGGGCTGAGTCCTTCCAGGTCCGGTTCAGAGTGTGTTTCGGGGTTTCCAGCGGACACTCCCACTCAG
>NW_005874613.1:8080-10108 GCF_000147115.1 Myotis lucifugus
GGAGGGAGGACCCCGCGCTCGGCGCGATCGCCATCCGGGATCCATCTGCAGCCCCCCGCTGCGTGTTCACCCCCCATGACAGCCCCCGGGGAAGTTTCTCCGCCGGCTCCGGCGCTGCCGCTCCGTGTGGCTGCATCGCGGTGCTGTGCACACTGTGCCTGCGGACGGGGAGCTCCTCGCGCCCATCTCAGCCCGGGGCCCGGGACATGGCAGCTGCTGGGAACGGCCGGCCTCCTCTCCTCGCTCTGCTTGTCCTGTTCAGGGTCAGTGCACACCCCTTGCCGAGGCAGTCTCCCGCCCAGAGGGGAGCGCTCTTTCTCGTCCTGTGGCTCTGTAGCCGCCAGCATTGACCTCTAAGAGCCATCGTCTCCCCCTGACACTGCTCTGACGCTCCGATCTTAACGCCTCGAGAGCAGGGTCCTCCTCAGATCGGAGTCTTCTTCCCCAGGACCCGCAGAGCAGTGCCTGCAGGGGCCCGCGCGTTCCTGTGCGGGTGGTGTGTGCAGGCTGTTCACCTTCCACACGCGTTCGTGCTTTATCCTCACAGAAGCTTCCAGGTAGGAACTGTCATGAGCTGACTTCCTTGTGCAGGTGAGGAAACGACGCCAAATAATTTGCTCTGGGTCGTGTAACAGGGAGGGCGGAGTCGGATCGCACCCAGGCCGCGTGCTCCAGGCCCAGGCTCGCCTCTGTGTGGACGCTGCCCTGCTGCGCGCACGCAGTGGGCGTCAGGGAAACGATCGTGGAAGGCACGGGGTGATGGTTTGCGTTACTTTGAACCAGTGGCCGCTGAAGGGGATGCACTGTTGCCTTGTCTCTACCATCTGAGCTGTTTTCTAAGCGGGAAGGCCGGAGCCGGTGCAGAGGCTGCGTCTTGGTGTTTTTGGTTCCGGAAGAGCTGGGTGGTTGGCCTCCTTGAGGTTCTGGTTTGGATGGCGACAGTGCCATCTAGTGGGACCATGTGCTCATGTCAGTTCAGAATTCTGTTTCTGAAGCCCTGGAACATGGCCATTGAGTTCTGGGATCCCCTGTATTGACTGAGCTTCAGGTTCAAGGGCCAGAGAGGGTAGGAGCCCATTGTCGTCGGGTGAAGTCAGGTTTGACCGCCGGGAGGAGGCCATGTGCTGATCCTGCCGTGTGGGTGGGGGAAGCCCTGCGGGCTGGCTCCAGGCACCTCCCCCTGCCTCTCCCACGTGCAGGGGTGCAGGGCGGTCTGACCGCTGCTCCTCCCTGAGGCTCACTCTGGGGCGGTATCTGCTTTGAAGTGAGTCCGTGTCCTTTGGGCTGCACGCCCCACGCTGCAGGAGAGGGTGCTTGATGCGTGCAGCAGGCTAGTCCGGTCAGGAGACCCTCGGGCCGCAGCCCCGTGTATAACTGCATCACAAGGAGGTGCCAGTCCGTGAGGCCCGGCAAAGGGGGGACGGTGAGCAGCCACTTCACAGGGAACAAGCGGCAAGAGGTGCTTCGTGGAGAGGAAGCGGGAGAAGGCGGTGTGTGCGCAGCTCCTGCCCAGCCACTGCGGGCTTGGTGGATGGCGCAGTTCTGGTGTCCGTGTTTGGAAATTTGATATAAATTGCTTCTAAGTTCATTTACTTCTTGCTGGGAGAACAGAACATAAGTGCATGGTTATAGCTGCGGCACAAAAAGCCGTGTGCTCTGTGACTGGGCGAGCACGGGCCCTGGGCAGGCCTCCCCGCAGCCCGGCTCAGGCTCCGTCCCCAGGATCGTCTCAGGAATGGGCTGAGCCAGGGAGGCCAGCACGCTCAGTGAGCCCAAAGCTCCTTGAGCCCAGTGGCCCAGTGCTCCCATTGAGCCCAGTGCTCCCAGTGAGCCCAGTGCTCCCATTGAGCCCAGTGTGCCCATTGAGCCCAGTGCTCCCATTGAGCCCAGTGCGCCCATTGAGCCCAGTGTGCCCATTGAGCCCAGTGCTCCCATTGAGCCCAGTGCTCCCATTGAGCCCAGTGTGCCCATTGAGCCCAGTGCTCCCATTGAGCCCAGTGTGCCCATTGAGCCCAGTGCGCCCAGTGA
>NW_005874613.1:10804-16017 GCF_000147115.1 Myotis lucifugus
AGTGAGACAATGAGCCCAATGAACCAATGATCACAGTGATCCCTGTGCTCCCAGTGCGCCCATTGAGCTCATTGATCCAATGAGCTCAATTGAGCCCACTGAGCCGAGTGCTCCCATTGAGTCCAGTGATCCCATTGAGCCCAGTGAGCCCAGTGATCCCATTGAGCCCAGTGAGCCCAGTGAGCCCAGTGAGCCCAGTGAGCCCATTGAGCCCAGTGAGCCCAGCGATCCCATTGAGCCCAGTGAGCCCAGTGCGCCCAGTGAGCCCAGTGCTCCCAGTGCACCCAGTGCTCCCATTGAGCCCAGTGAGCCCAGTGAGCCCAGTGCTCCCATTGAGCCCAGTGCGCCCAGTGAGCCCAGTGCTCCCATTGAGCCCAGTGCGCCCAGTGAGCCCAGTGCGCCCAGTGAGCCCAGTGCGCCCAGTGTGCTCTATTGTGGCAGATGCTCCATCAGGACCAGGCGGCAGCGGTGGTTTTACTGGAGCCTGGGGTCTAGTGATTTTGGGAATAGGGGCTCATTTTTAGGATTCCTGGCTTTTCCTGGAAGAGGACAGCTGCTGCATGTTTCTGGCTCTGCGGGTCCGTCGGTTTCCCACGCCGGCAGCTCTGCTTACTCTGCCGTTACAGCCAAGAAGCGGCCACAGCCAGTATGTGAATGAGTGAATGGGTTCATGACTCTGCGGTTGAGTTTCATATAATTTTCATGAAATGTTATTTTTTTCTGTTTTTCCCCCAACTATTAAAAAAGACAAATACTGTCCGGCCAACATGGCTCAGTGGTTGAGCGTCGACCTATGAATCAAGAGGTCATGGTTTGATTCCCAGTCAGGGCACATGCCCGGTTGCAGGCTCCATCCCCAGTATGGAGCATGCAAGAGACAGCCAATCAATGACTCTCTCTCACCATTTCTGTCTCTCTCCCTCTCCATTCATCTCTGAAGTAAATAAAAATATGTATTTTTTAAATTAAAAAAAAGGCAAACACTAAAAAGAAAATTTAAAAAATAAAGAATAAAAACACACAAAAAAGGCAAACACCATCTTAACTCAGTACTGCACAAAACAGGGTGCCCCCGTTTGGCCTGGGCTGTGGTTTGGGACCTCCTGACTAGATGCCTGGGGGAGTTAACAAGTAGCAAGTAATAAAGATTATCAGCTGCATGTTTAACTAGTGTCATGAGGTGTCTAAACATGTGTCCTTTAGTCCTTTATCTTGAGTAAGATGAAGGACAGTGAATTCCACACAACTTCAGTGGAAGCATGTTGAACAACTCAGACCAGATTCTATACTAATAAAAGCCTAGGTGGCCCTCGCGTGTGATGTCATCACAAGATGGCCACCACAAGATAGCCACACACACAGTGGAGGCGGAGCTCAGCGGCTTCTCCACATGGGTGAGGCCTGGGGAATCCTGCGGCTCCATGCGGTGCGGAGTAGGCTGGTCACCGGGTCTCCGCCGCCTCATGCAGAGGAGGCAGGTCCTGCCAGAGGAGGCAGGTCACGGCAGGGGAGGGCAGTTGGGGGCGATCAGGCCAGCAGGGGAGCAGTTAGGGAACAATCAGACTGGCAGGCAGAAGTGGTTAGGGGCAATCAAGCAGGCAGGCAGGCGAGCGGTTAGGAGCCAGCGGTCCCAGATTGTGAGAGGGATGTCTGACTGCCGGTTTAGGCCCCATCCCACAGGGACATCCCCCGAGGGGTCCCATATTGGAGAGGGTGCAGGCCGGGCTGAGGGACACCACCCCCCCCCACACGCTGGGCTGAGGGACACCACCCCCCCCCCACACACATGAATTTTGTGCACCGGGCCACTAGTAGTCATACAATCGTCTTGCCTCCGGGCTAGATGGAAGGACTCCACCCTCTCACCCTTCTTGTACCCTCAGCCTCCCCAGCCTTCCTTGGAGGAGAGAATCAGGTCCACTTTGCCCTCCTGGACACCCCCCCACCTTCCTGTTACCTCTCCTTCCTACCACCTCCCCACCGTGTGCACTAGGTCCTGAGAGTCTGTGGGTGGAAGAGGAACCGTGTCGCCCTGTCCTAGACACTGAGGCCCGGTGCAGAGGATGCTGGAGGCACGGTCCCCAGGGCACAGCCAGGGGAGAGCAAGGTCAGGCCCTGCCTCACCAGCTGTAGGTGTGTTTTCACCAGATTCGTCATTTCTCATGCCCACTGATGTCAGTTTGCTCTGTGCAAACGTACACTGGGAACTGGTATTTCTAAAATGTGGTGACCCCGTTTCTCTGTCCAGCTGCAGGCTAATGGCCTCCCCCAGGGTGAGAGAGAAGCTGGTCCCTAACGGTTCACATCCTGTGTCTCCTTAGCAGCCAGCAGAGCAGCCAGCAGAGCAGCCACGAGGATGATGCCAGCAGGTTCCTGAGTCCCCAGATGCAGGAAGAGAGGTAAGGGTGCCGGCAGGGAGGTAAGGGTGCTGGGAGGGAGGTAAGGGTGCTGGGAGGGAGGTAAGGGCATGGGAAGGGAGGTAAGGGCATGGGAAGGGAGGTAAGGGCATGGGAAAGGAGGTAAGGGCATGGGAAGGGAGGTAAGGGCACGGAGAGGGGGAGGATGGAGGAAGAGATGAGAGGGATGGGGTAAAACCGAGTAAGTTTTTTAAGATGCTTCCTCCATGAGCGAGAACTGGGGAAACTGAGTAGTGGGAGGTGCCAGGCCTCTGTGCTCAAAGACAGACGCCCCAGGAAGTGAGGGGGCACCTTGAAGGGTGAGCCTGGCGGCCTCTGGGCTCATGGGGAGAAGGCAGCATGTGGCAGCCAGATATGTTGGGAAGACGTCTGATGGCCTTGGACGTGAGGCGCACCTTAAAGGCTGGGCACAGTGCGCAGGCGTGGAAGGGTATCTTGTGGATTGTCGGAGTCAGAGGTTAATGGAGAACGAGGTGGGTGTACAGGGTGCAGTGAGAACTCGGGTGAGGAGGCGAGGTGAGACTCGGTGAACCCTGGGCTGTGAGGCCCAGCCAGCGTCGCCACAGGTGGGGCCTGTGAGTCAGACACAGGGCTCTGGTTCTCAAGGTAAATTGTGCGCAAGAAAGGTGAGGAGGTCTCGGCTGGCACACAGGGCTCTGCGCGTGTCCAGCTCTGTTTACCATCCTTACCAAAAAATGGGATGAAAAGTAGAAGTACTTGTACTTCATTGGTCGAACTCACAGCAGACACGCAGCTATGAGGGAACGGAAACACCAAAGCCGGTAGAAGCAAGATTTTGTGTTATTTCAGATAGAACTATGGGTAGAAACAGGGGGACTTACTTGTTTAAAGTAGATGTGCTGTTATATACTGCTCATTTATAAATTTACTAGTGGCCAGGTACACGAAATTCGTGCACAGGGGTGGGAGGGGCGGTCCCTCAGCCCAGCCTGCACCCTCTCCAATCGGGGACATCCCTCTCGCAATCTGGGACTGCTGGCTCCTAACTGCTCACCTGCCTGCCTGCCTGATCGCCCCTAACTGCCTCTGCCTGCCTGATTGCCCCTAACCCCTCTGCCTGATCGCCCCTAGCTGCCTGATCGCCCCTAACTGCCTCTGCCTGCCTGATTGCCCCTAACCCCTCTGCCTGATCGCCCCTAGCTGCCCTCCCCTGGCCTGGTCGCCCCCAACTGCCCTCCCCTGCTGGCCTGATCTTGCCCCCAACTGTCCTCACCTGCCAACCTGATTGCCCCTAACTGCCTCTGCCTCAGCCCCCACCACCATAGCTTTGTCTGGAAGGAAGTCAGATGTCCGGAAGATGGCCAATCGACCCGGTCTAATTAGCATATTACCCTTTTATTAGTATAGATAGATTACATAGGATAGGATTGCTTAAATGGCAGCAGGGGGGTGGGGGGGAGCCTTTGTCTGCAGGAGGAGATGCTCTTGGCAGACAAAAATACATAATCCATATATCTGGACTGATAGCCAGCCATATGCACTATACTGCCAAACCGGTCATTAAAAAATTGAATCACTTTCTTACATCTTACACCAAACAGCTGTTGCCCTTAAAACCCCTCCTCAGCCACCACCTTAGGTTCTGCCTTCGCAGTTCACCCAGATTAGGTTCAGGTTGGTCGGTTTCTATGCCAGTCAGCATCAAAAAGCTCCACCTCCTAGACAGCCATTGGCTCCTTGCAGTTCACCCAGATTTGGTTCTGATTGGTCAGTTTCTATGCCAGTCAGTGTCTCCAGGCCTATCTCCGGGCCTGATCAGAGAGGCAGGGCTGCTGGCAAGGCTTGGAGAGAAAGAGAGGCAAGGGCTGATCAACAGCTGCCACGGAGGCTGTGGATCACACCCTGCTTCCCTCTCCAGGCCTTATCCACAGCCCCCTTGGCAGTCAGTGTTGGGTTGCCACACCTGCAGCAGCGGCAGTCAGTGCTGGGTTGCCGTGGCCACCCAGCACTGACTGCAGGACTGACTTCTGGTGTTTGGTCATCTGTTTGGTCATTTTGGATGTTAGGGACCCTGGCTCTTTATATATATAGATATTTGTATATTAAGCAGCAGATTATTATGGGGAGCCAACACAGAAGCCAGCAGTTTTGATAGGATTTCATGTGAAAAAGAATTTGTGGCGTTTTATTTACCAGCCAAATATGACACCAATACCAGACGATGATTGAAAGCCTGGGTTTGCTGAGGGAGGCCCAGAGGCAGGGGTTAAAAAGAAACGCCCCCCTGTGTCTGTGCCAGTTTGACCGAGTCTGGTGGATCCACTCGGAAATGGAAATGGATAAATTGGAGCCCAGAAAAGTGATGAGGTGAGAACGATGCCATTATGGGATCGGCTGGAGGAAAGGGGTTTACCAGGAAACAGGACAGTTCAGGGTGACTTACTCAGTATCTGGAAGCCTAAGAAATCGAGCCAGTGGGAGAAGTGGCAGCGAGAGGGGTCTCCGCTCAGGATAAGGAGAACTCTGCGCGGTTAGGGTGGCGCACCCGGTGGACAGCGAGGGAAAGGCTGTCCCCACCACAGAGTCGGAGTGACCGCTCTGTCTTCACAAGGATTCGTCCTGGGCCTGAGGTGGGGCCTATCACCCGATCTCTTCGGTTTATAACGGTTGTGAGTTCCGCCCTAGTTCTCAGTTGTTTTATGTTCATTACTGACCAAGGTGAACAGTTGAGCTCATCAGTTTAGACAGGCATTTGGCCGCATGGGGCCCCCAAGGAGCCAGGACTGCGTTCTTGTTAAGACACTTAGCTACGGTCCAGGCGGTCCCTCGGGCGGG
>NW_005874614.1:0-14972 GCF_000147115.1 Myotis lucifugus
AAAAAAAAAAAAAAAAAAAAAGAACAAAAATGGGCAATAATCCCCAACAGGGGGCCAAGGCACAGTGCAGACAATCAAAGATTCTCTCTTCATTGAAGTTCTCTCTATTCTCTCCATAATCAATAGAAAAATATTTTCCCCAAACATTTCAATGGGATACCATCTCACACTTGTCAGTATGGCTATCATCAACAAATGAAGAAAGGGCAAATGCTGGAGATTATGTGGAAAAAAAGGAATGCTTGTGCATTGCTGGTGGGAACGTAGACTGGTACAGCCATTGTGAAAAACAGTATGGACCTTATTTGAAATATAAAAATGAAACTCCCATTTGACCAAGTAATTCCCCTTCTAGGAATATATCCCAAGAAATCAGAAACACCAATCAGAAAGCATATATGCACCCCTGTGTTCATAGCAGCACAATAGCTAATATTTGGAAACAGCCTAAATGCCCATCAGCCTAAGTGCCCATCAGCAGATGAGCGGAAAAAATGGTAGTACATCTACACAATGGAATACTATGCTGCTGTAAACAAGAATGAACTCTGACCATTCATAACAGCTTGGATGGACATGGGAGCCTTGGCCTGGAAGATCTGAACATTCCTGAAATGTGGGCTCTGAATGTCATGGATATTGGGGAATATCTGCCACTCTATGGACATCATTTTCCCAATTTTCCGTTGAGGGTTGGGTTCAGAACTGCATAAGCCTGACCTCACAACAAAGGGGCCATGCTCACTCCACCCTGGTGGGTATTGGACAGAGGTGCATGCATGTGGTTCCAATTCTGGGCTCCTTTTCAGACAAAAAATGGCCAAAGGCTCATCTTACCTGCTGAATGTTCACCATCTCCCCCATGCCTCTCCATGTCTGTGCATGATTCCACCAGCAGATCCTTTTCCAGAGCCCACGAGGAGACCTGGGTGCAGCTAGAACCTCAACTTTGAGGACACACCGCTGGGTTCATCTCAGGCTCTGTTGGGCCAAGTATCTTGTTATTTCTAAATACATATTACCCTTCTGGAAAAAGCATGTGTGGGTATCACCGATTTTGTAAAACAAACAAATAAACAAACTAAACACCTCTCCCTATCAGCTGAATTGTGGCAGAGTTTATTAGCAAAGATAGATATTTGCTCATACTGCTATAACATTCCCTAGTTGGAAACAGGTTTTGATTAAAAACAGACATTGGTTAAATATTCCTGCCTTTTGCACAGAAGCTTTACTCTGAAGGAGAAGACAATTAGTTGGATGTGGTTAGGAACAAATAGAGTAGCCCCAGTATCTACAGGGCTCTTAGTGGCTTCTCTTTCTATGATAATTTCACCTGCTCCCAAACTATCAGTGAGAAGGGGAAACACCCATGGATCAACCCTATATTTGTGTGTGTGTGTGTGTGTGTGTGTGTGTGTGTGGTTTGTTTGTTGTTGTTTTTCTACATCCTATTTCAGTTTCCTATCATTCTAACATTGGACAGATTTCTCTACAGGAATTTTCTTGAAAACCTTATTTAGAAATTGTGTTGCATTTGCTGACAAAAACCATTAGCTATATTAATTGAAATCGGTTAGAATAGCCAGGATTACATATTCTAACAGTTAAATGCCTTTGTGAACCCATCCAGGTCATTGAGAAAATCAGGAACAGTTGCTGTTCCTATCCTGCTGAGACGAGCTTTTCTCCAAAGGGAGTTGTTAGAATTCCTTTTCTCATTTTTTCTTAAGACAGTAGGAAGTGATAGTGGAGGGAACTGAAGGGAAAGGAAGAATTGATGGGATAGGGCGAAGGATATAGTGGGGGAGCTCTAGAAGGCGGATCAATGGGGTGTTGGCATTTATTAACTTCAGAAGAGTTCAGAGACAGTCGCTAAAATTTCTAATTCCTTAATTGTTTTTAAAAGAATTTATATGTGCTTCTTAGAATCTCCTGATTTCCAAATCAAGAAATGCTTCCATTCATTCATTCAGTTTAATGTTAGACCTGGCATTTTCCTAATTTTTATTGCATGTCCAAAAATTAATTTAGGCACACAAATAAAACTGCATCTTGGCCATTTTTAGGAGGATATTTTCTAATTAAATCTTCCCATTTCTGTAAAGCACTTGTAAGTAAAAGCTTCCTATCAGGAATATTAGTGAGGGCTGGGATCTGGCATCTCCTGGACTTGGAGGCACAACTTTCCATGTTAATTTTAGGTGTGTTTTGTTGTTGTTGTTTTGTAGTTGTGTGTGTGTGTATGCGGTTTTTCTTTTCTTTCTGATATCTGCAGAATCTGAGCAAATTTTCTAGGATTGTTATTTAATGTAGTTGATCAACAGGTGTTGCTTATGGGTTGAGCTCCATGAGGCTCTCACCCCTCAAATCACATTCAACCCTCTGATGTGCCTCGGTTTATCTCCCTGCTGTCTAAAACAACCAGAGGGTCAGGGAACGGTTGACCAAACCGAATGGGTGCTTCTCCACCAGAACCAGTCACTTTAATTGCAATTCTGTTGAAATTTTGCTTTGGGGCTCCTGCACATCATAAGGAATGACCTCACACTTCCACAGAGATTCTTAGTCCCCTAAGAATACCAAATACTCAGACCAGAGGGAGGACATGACCCTGTATTTTTGGAGCTGATTGAGTTCAACTCTAATTTATATGGCAATGTTTTTTTTTTGCTCCGCCTCTCAGAAATCAATTCCAATAGGAAAGCCACAATTTAAAAACAGCCATCCATTTTTTTCCTACTTTCTTGTCTTAACCTTAGTTCCATCAACCCTTAATCTTAGTTCTATTTGGAGTATTTAAAAATACAGCTCAAATAAATCTAACCCTCTACCACCAGCAAGGACAAAGTCATGGATTTAAGACACAACACACCCAAGTTCATCCAATGGGTGGGGAACCAGCGGTTCAATGGGTCCTTTGTTGAATCCTAAAACCAGGTCCACATATTGGTCATGGGGGAGTTTTTTAAATCCTGACCCACTATGCCAAGTAAATGTTAAAGTATAAAACATTCAAACTTGTGAAGAATTTCAGGAGTTTATTTAAGTCCCACTGTCAACAATTGGCAGGTGAAAATCTCAGGATATTGAGATAATGCTCTCTGGCAGTTTTGCACCTTATTTTATACATTACAATCAAAACAGGAGATGTATGGTGGTAATATGAAAACCAGTGGTGATACATTAGGGTTTCAGAGACATCAAAGTGGGGAATCCTCTGTGACTGGATGAACAATAAAATGACACAGACATCCTTCTTTTACATGGTGGATATAGGATAGTTACAAGTCAACAATGAACTCAGTAACAATACAGGGATTTGTGGTCTCCGCAGAGCATTGCCTATGCTTTGAGGGGTCTGGAAATAGGGAAATTCCTTTGACATTCCAAATTATATGTTATTGTAGATGCCAAAAGGCAATAGACCAGCTCAGTTAAGGTTAAGATTGACCTTTTACAGGGAAGATGCCAGCCTAGGACATGACTACCCACCATAAACTGCTTTTAGTTTAAAAGTTTTCACTTCAGAACATCCTTTGTGATAACATTAGGTCTCTGAGTTGCAAGAACACCACACAGGCCTTCCCAAGCTAGTCAGTGAGCATGTGGTTCCTTTTCACACACACTGTTCTTAGATCACTTGTGCCCCACCTCCTGACAACAGTCACTGAGTGCTTAGGGCAATGGTCGACAAACTCATTAGTCAACAGCGGTAAATATAACAGTACAAGGATTGAAATTTCTTTTGAGAGCCAAAATTTTTAAACTTAAACTATATAGGTAGATACACTGTTATTAACTTAATTAGGGTACACCTAAGGCTTAGGAAGAGCCACACTCAAGGGGCCAAAGAGACGCATGTGGCTCAGGAGTCGCAGTTTGCCAACCATGGGCTTAGGGGATTGGTCTGAACTAAAGCCCCCAACCCACCTGGAAGTTCATAAACTGCCCCTGAGGGAATGTCCCTCCTCTGTCCCAAAACAGGAAGGGAAACTATCACCCTAGAATGCAGAAGGACCTGTAAGTTGTAAGCATATGCGGCTACCTTGCCGTCCACAGTCCTGGTCTCCAAATCTCTCCCCCCACACCCTTGTGCCCAGGTTCAACACACCAATGCCCAAGAACCTGTTTGCTACCCGGGAGTTGGACAGCCCCAGCCTCAGATTTGTTCCCAGGTTGTGCATCTGACCTTAATGAAGATGGTGGTCTTCCAAGAGTTGGAGAAGGACCTCATCTCCATGGTGATTGCCATGAAGCTGCAGAGATCGAACCTCATATCGATGGTGATCACTGTGAAGATGCAGGGCTCCAAGTACATGCTATGGGAGTATGCTGTTCCCCAGTGAACAACTGGAGACAGACTTGGGGCTGACATCACCGCAGAGATTCTCCTCTGAGCAACAGGCCAGGAACTATGCCACCTATGGACCGGACCTGGCTGAGGAGGGCATTGACATGGGGATACTCAAGAATCAGAGGCCATGGATAGTAGGAAAGACGTCCAATATCAGGCCACAAAATATCAAGGACAAATTTGTGGCATGGCTGAGAAAGTTCAAAGTGTTGGAGGAGGCTGTGGACTCGAACAGGACACTGCAGAGCCTGTCCCCGAGTTGGAGTGGGACCTGGACCTTCTATTTAACACACTGCAGAACCCTAGGGACAGTGGCCCAGACATGGAGGATGATAACAGCACCCTCAGCACCCCCAAGCCCAAGCTCAGACTGTTCTTTGGAGGCTTGGCACACTCCAGCTCAAAGACAGAGATGGAAGCAACCACAGGACCCGGAGCCAATAGAAAAACATGTGGGCCCTCTGGCATCAAAAAGCGCAGTGAAAGTGTCTCAGACTCGGTGGCCCATAGCACCCCTTCCCCAAAGTCGCCTGAATCTGGACTTCCTCCATGTCTAGCCAGTCCACTCACAGTGAGGACAGTGCCATGCAGGCCGGCCCAAGACCAAGTCTACAAATGAATACTCTAAGGAGGAATATGAGAGCTTCTCTGAGCTGGAGGCCAGTGAAGATGCCGCCCATGGGTAGAACCTGGATCAGGAAGCAGTGACTATTGAAAGTCACAACAAGGTCCATGACAAGCAGAAAGTAGTGGCTTGGCTGAGCAGGGCCCAAGTGTCAGAGGAGGACCTTGACCCTGAGCAGGACCTCACAGATCATGTCCCCGAGTGGAGGAGGACCTGCACCTTCTGTCTAACATGCTGGAGAACCAGTGACAGTAGTCCAGACAGGGAAGAAGATGATAGCCTTCTCAGCACCACCAAACCCAAGCTCAGGCCATACTGGGAAGGCCTGTCACATTTCAGTTCAAAAATGGACATGGGGAGCATCCATGGTGCCCACAACCATGAAGAGCTTCCGAATCCTAGCAGGTTTCACTGAGGGCTAGTGTGTTGGCCCACAGAGTAAAGGGCCCGGGGTTCAAATCTGCTCATGGGCACTCCTGTCTCAATTATAGTCTTGATCCCCAGCTCTGGTCATGGCACATGCAGGGGGCAAGCAATCCATGTGTCTCTCTCACATCGATGCCTCTCTCCCTTTCTATCTCTTGCCCTCCCATTAACTTTCTCTAAAAAATTAGTGGAAAAATAACCTCTGGTGAGGGTTAACAAAACAAACAAAGCAAAACAAATGAGCCTCTTAGTCCAGCTGAAGTGCCCAAGAAGACCAAGCTCAGGCAGCAATAGCCAAGGGACAATGTCTCCCACTTAGAGCCCCAGAGCATGCCCACCCAGGAGGGCACCCAACACCGCCCAAGGACAGTCCCGTGGGAGACCTCAGCCCTGGACATTTTCACCGGGAAGCTGCTGCCCAGTAGGCGCATCACCAAGACTGAGTCTCTCATCCCCTCCACCAAGGCCAAGGGGAAGCATCCCAGCCACCATGGTTGGGCAGGTACCTGATGGAGTGGCAGAGGGCACAGCCATAGAACAAGTGAGCCAAGAGCCCAGACAATGAGCATGCACAGACCCAGGGAGCCAGCTGCAGACCCCCAGGAAGACCACGTACAACCAGCTGAACCACATCCTCATCTCTGATGACCAGCTGCCAGAGAGCATCATCCTTGTCAACACCTCTGATTGACAGAAGCAGTTCCCCTAGAACACCCTGCAGGGGCAAATGCTGCCTGTGCTGTGCACCTGCTTCATGGCTGACATCTTGGCCTTCAGCTCCATCATCTGGCAGATACAGAGATACTGTAACAATAATTCCTAGCCCCTGAAGCCAGTGAAGATCCTGGTGGCAGGAGCACAGCACTACTTCATCACTGTGCTGAGGGTCTTCCTGGAGTTACTCTCCTACAAGATGCTCAACTGGCTGGGCTATGTGCACTTCCTGGTCATCCTGCTGGGTTCCAACCCTGTGGCCAGGTACCTGGGCTCTATTAATTACCGCTACACCAACTTCTTCCAGGACCTTGCCTGGTGGGACCTGATCCACAAGCTGGAGGCCCATAGCACCATACAGGACACACTGGACATTGTGACGAGAATCACACAGTACATCACAGGGACAACTGGGCCTCCCAGCTGCCCATCAAGGAAGCCCTGCTCTTCTACAAGCAGAAGAGCCCCAATGAGGAGTCCTTATATTTCATTCTTTTCAGGGAGACAGGTGAAAGTTGGGATAGTGCAACAGTCCTCAGGCACGTCGGGAGACTCAGATGATGGGCCAACTTGGGCTGCAGCATGCTTTTATCCTTCCCTTTATCTCTACCTCTGTTCAACAATGAGGCTTTGTCATCCCACTCATCTTGTCAGTGAGTGGGGCATGTCCTCCCCCAGCCAGGGCAATGGCGCCAAGCTGATGGAGGGGCAGGTGGATTACTGGACAGCAGCCCAGCCCACAGACAGGAAGAGAGACTCGAGGAAGAAAGACCTGCTTACCGCCAACAACACCCTCAAGTGCACCTTCCAGTCTCTCCAGGTCAGCAGGCTGCCCAGCATTGGCCAGGCCAATGCAACACCCACCATGTACATGGCAGTATTCACCAAGGAGAAGAAAAAGAAGGTGCTGTTTTTGCCCAAGAAAACCAAGGACAAGGTCATGGAGTCCAAAATCCAAAAGCCAGTGCCTGGATGGCATAAGCCACCTGGTCTGCAGGGCAAAGAATCAGGAGAACAATCTGCGGGTCCTCATCAAAGGTGTGGTGTGGAATGAAGTTCTTCCAGCTGGCAGCCCAGGGTCCTTCCGCATCCAGCACTTCCCCATCTGCATCTCCAGACATTCTGACTCCACCTTCCAGCCCTGCCTGTGGCCCTGCTGAATCCATGCACGGGAGGGCCCACCTGCTTTTCTGTTAACCTATCAGTTTAGTACAGAAACTGACCCTGGAAACACAAAGAGAAACCTTCTTAAGTACAAATGTGCTCACAACCCGGAAGCTACTGTGGGGCTCCCATTGGGAGCCCCAACTGCCCTGCTGATTAACCAGAACTCTCTGGAGGTCAGGCGGGCAGTGCTGAGCTGGAGAATCATGGAAGGTGAGTTTTGGCCTCAGGATCCCTATCACTTCCAGCGAGAAGGGTTCTCCCTTCTCCACCTGCCCTTCCTGGAAGCCAGGACTCTGCCTCCACAGGACTCAGAGCTGTTGGTCAGATGCCAAGGACTGGCCTCCCATTGTGAGCATCCTGAGCAGAACATGGAGGCCAGTCAGCCCAGCCCCGG
Source organism: Myotis lucifugus (assembly GCF_000147115.1). Lineage (NCBI taxonomy): Eukaryota > Metazoa > Chordata > Mammalia > Chiroptera > Vespertilionidae > Myotis > Myotis lucifugus. Next base: position 7,684 of record NW_005874614.1, read on the forward strand.
GCCCCAGCTGCCAACCTGCCAAGTGTCCCCATACCATCCACTCGTGCTTCCCTAAAAAAATACCTGTGTGGTGCAGACCCCCGGGCACACCGGCTAGCAAGGGTGGGCAAACTTTTTGACTCCAGGGCCACAATGGGTTCTTAAACTGGACCGGAGGGCCAGAACAAAAGCATGGATGGAGTGTTTGTGTGAACTAATATAAATTCAATGTAAACATCATTACATAAAAGGGTACGGTCTTTTTTTTTTTAGTTTTATTCATTTCAAACGGGCCGGATCCGGCCTGCAGGCAAGAGTTTGCCCACGGCTGGCTAGACAAACTGGTGCAATACCAGCTGCGCGCCTTTCTGAAGAGGGACTCTGCTTTCGCCCTCGTCTTTCTGTGTTATCACAGAACATTTGTTGCAGCCAACAGGTGTGGGTCCAAGTATTTACCAGGTGAGCACCCTGTCCCTGCACAGCACAGTGGTCACTCGGCCCCCTACTTGATGGGAGTCTTCAGGGCATTTCAAGTCTGTGAGTGCTTGTGCCTCTATACATGGGGTGAACCTAGGGCCAAGCTCACAGGTTTATTGTAGAAACTCAGTTGGGTCCTCCCTGGAAAGTGCTCTCTGGGTACCTGGGCAGTGGAGAGGTCTGCTGCACGGGCTGTGGTTGAGCTCATTGGCCATTTTCTCTGCCTCGTGACAAAGCCTCAACCTCATCTGTGATTCTCCACGAAGCCTTGGGCTAAGCTCTTTTCTCCTTCGATACAGAGATTGGAGATTCTATGAGAGATCCGTGTCCTGGGTGAAGGCGGAACCAAAAATCCCAGAAGTGAACAATGTGTCCCCATGCTAAGTTTATTCTTGACTAAAAGAATACAGAAAATTGTGGGGGGAAATCTAAAATACTAGATAGGGTCAGTACTGTGTAGTGGATGAAGGTAGGTGAATGAAACACAGGAGGGCATGTAAAAGAGCTTGTCTTGCTGAGGAAAATATCGATATGTGTAAGAAACCACACGGATAGTTTAACTGCATGTATTTTAAGTTAAGGGAAAGTATCCTGTCTTGCAAAATAGAATGCATTAATTTTAAACCTGCCTCCAGAAATAGGAGCTGATAAATGAGAAGCAATAAATGATTTTTTAAAAATCAAATGAAAATTTGACAAATGGAAGTTATTGTTTGCTTTGTTATACATATTATATTAGACTAACAGATAATACCCAGACGTTTAAGCAAAATAAATCATTACCACATACTACGCCACATAGGAAGTCTCCATAAATTCCAAAGAATATATCTATGTTTGTTCTCCATTGATATATTCGTGAACCATCATGCATGATGCCTATATGTTCTCTAACCATAGTGCACTAAGGTAAAAAGTTAATAATAAAGGATAGCTTTAAAATTGCCAAATATCAGTATACTTAAGAAGATACAAGTGAAGCTGAAGTGAAGTATATTCTACATAAACATTGAGTCCAAAAGAAATCATGAGTGAAATTATGGAATACTCACAAATAAAAAACAACAAAGAAAAGCTGGACATCAAAAGCAGCCATAAAAGACAGAGCTTTTGTTTTAAATAGACTTCTAAGGAAAGAATTACAGCTGGGAAGAGAGATCTAAGTATCCAAATAGTAAATTAGAGAGAGCAACAGAGTGACCTTGAAGAAACCAGGAAGGGGGAAAACATAAGGGAAGACATCAGTAAAACAAAGAATTTCAAAATAGCCTTCAACAAACTGGAAAACTGCTTCTCTATAAATATTGGTAAAACAAACACATTTCTAGCCAGACTGACCAAGAAACAGAGAAAAATGCTATGCACATAGTTCCAACAAGTGAGGTGAAACGGACCAATTCCTGGGAAGAAACAAACTGTACAACCTTCCACAAGAGAAAGTGATGCCCTGACTAGTCTATTGAAGAAGTTGAATTAGTAGTTAAAGCATCTAAGGAAGGGCATCCAGGCCCAGGTTGTTCACTGGAGAATTAAACAGAATAAATGAACAGACACTTCACCAAAGAGGCTATAACATGTCGCATGAGCACTTGAAAAGTTAAACATCGTAAAACATTAGGAAAAGGTTAATTAAAACACAAGGAGAGTAACTAAAATACAAGACTGTGATAACACTTGATGCTGGGGTGGATGTGGAAAAACTCACTCATACAGTGCTGGTGGGAATGTAGACTACTACAGCCACTGGGGAAAGTAGTTTGGTTGTTTCTTATAAAACTAAACATGCAACTACCACACAACCCAGGAATTGTACTCCGGGGCATTTATCCCAGAGAAATAGAAACTTTCATCCACTCAAAAACCTGAGCACAAATGTTGATGGGAGCTTTATCTTAAAACTTGCAAGCAATCTCGGAAATCCCTTGTTGGGATTAATACCTAGAGTTTATAAGAAATGTCTGTCACATAAAAATGGGTAGAGTATAGGAAAAGGGAATTTCATAAAGGGAAACCCATAACGTTAACAAGATATGAAGAGATATTAAATTTCACTTGTAGTAAGATATGAAGAGATGTTAAATTGTACTTGTAGTCAGAGAAGTAAAGAGGTGCTCTTTACACCAGTCTGCATGACAGAATAGACTGTGATGATTTGAAGGTTTGGTGAGGCTATGGGACAAATGGGAACATGATGGGCTGTGATGGGAGTGTAATCTAGTACAGGCACCCAGGAGGTACTTAGAAAAATTAAATATGCTCTTATATATTTGAATATTCATATATATAATTTTGTGAGGTCAGGAGAGCATGAAGAATCACTGTAGGAGAACCTATAACATAGGACTCTCAACCTCAAGCTTGAAGTGATCACTTTTTGAATAACATTTCCTCGGCTGGGACACAGACGGAAAACCAGGCCTTCTGTGTCAAAATATAACCCCTCTGAGTCTAAGAGCATAAAGCTGGTTCTTCTGATCAGTGTCACTGGTGGGAATGGACCACTGGAAATATTTGCTAGAATAGATAGCAAAGAGGCACCTGGAATAAGTGGGTTCCCAAACATTATCCTGTCACTTCCATCTCAGAAATGTCAGCCTTTTTATGAGTATTTTCCCACTGACATAAACATCCTCACACGAAGTTAATTGCACGGTATATGTCTAACAAATTCATGTGACATGATGAAATGTGGCAAAATGCTGTGATGGAGCCAAAAAAAAAAAAAAGAAAATGCATCATCTGTGTACTTTCTTCCGTTGTTTTTTGCAAGTAAAACAATAACACAGGGAAAACAGACAGACAAAAGTATCACTCTAAATGTACATAGAGCCACATGAATATTTTCTGTAATTTTTAAAGTGTGACTATTAAGGATTAAATTTAAAAAATAAAATATATGTAGAATAAATTGTGATCACCTGTGTTACTACTAAATCTTAAAATGCTGCCATTGCCTGTGTGTCTTTAAATAGGACATTAGGGTGACAGTTGGGAGACAGTTGAACTCCTGATTCCATCCCAGTTTTTCCTTCCCCAGAGCTACTTACCATCATCCACTTTGTGCTTGTCCCTAAGTAGGTTTCTATAATTTTACTCAAAAGTTGTGTACACACAAGTTAACTTAGTGTTGATTTTGCATTTTTGAAATTTTATTTCAATAGCATCATTCAGAATGTATTCTAAAACTTGCTTTTTCACTCAAATCATGCTTTGAGATTTGTCCACATTGCCACACATACTCCAATCCATTACTTTTACTGCTTTACTAGGCATTTACTATGATGACTTTATTCTCCTGTTGAAGGACATTTAGGTTATTTCTAGATTTCCACCACCATAAGCAATGCTGAAATGGACTTTCTGGTATCCTTCATGGGCACGTGAATGAAGCTTCTCTAGAGTATGTTGCTAAGAATGAATTTCTAGAAGGAAGGCCATCCACACCTTAGGTTTCACTAGTGGGTGCAACTTTACTGCCTGATTCAGCCATGCCCCCTCCTAGCTGCTGTGATTGTTGGCTGCTCATGGCTCCTGAAGGCCCTTTCCCTATCTAGAGGGGGTAGGTGCTCCCCCTCCCGTGCCCTGGGACATAGGCTCAGCCAGAGGCCAGTAATGACTGGCACTGGGTAGACAAGCCTGGCTCCTTACCTCCCATGGGACTCACTCAATGGGTACAATTCCTCTTCCAGATCCCCTCTCAAGACCAGGCTGAAAGTAATCTGCTGAGTCCACATCTCTGCTCACCTCCCTCCATCTTCTTTTTCTGAGGTCATTCCTTCACTAAACTCTGTCCCACTTCCCAGGAGTCACTGCTTGCAGGGAACCTGGCCCAAGATGACTAATATTGCCAAAGTCTCTCCAAAAGGGTTGCTCCAATGTCCACAGTTAGGAGAGGCTTGAAGGCTGAGAAAGAGAAAGCTCTTCCTAGAGATGAGGTGGGGGAGGGGGAGAAGGCAAAGGTGCTGAGATGAAAGAGCTTTGTGAATTCAGCAAACTGAATGAAAGCCAGTGTGGCTGAAGTGTGGGGAGCAGAAGAAAGAGAAGGACACTGGTTGAGGTTAGAGATGTATGTAGGAGCCGAGAATTAGACCTCATAATTGGTTTCCAATTTTTTTCTAATTGTAATAGGAAGTTTTTGAAAAGCTTTAAGCAGAAAAGTGATAGGGTTCCATTTAGACTAAAAAAATTCATCTGTGTATAGAGAGAATGGTTTGGGAAAAGATAAAAGAAGCAGGGATTTGAGTATTTACACAGCAAGGAGAGTGGATCACAAAAATTAGTGTCAACATAGAAAGTAAGAAACATAATGGAATTTTTCACACAACTCTACGTGTGTCTATAAAACACACAGACATACAAAGACATAAATTATTCAAGCATACATGCCAATTTTCAAGTGGCTACTATGTAGAGGGAGAGGAAGGAAATGGAGATTGGGTGTAATAAGAGACCATACAACCTGGACATTGTTTTGCAAGGAATGGTGGTGAGGAGGTGTCATGAAATGAGGCATGTGATTTATGGAGCCCTGAACCAAGAAAACCAAAATCGAAACAACAGCAACGACCCACCTCCCTACCCATTATTTTCCTTTGTCCTGTGGACACCCACGTCTGCGATAGGGAACAGGTTTTCTGAGAGACTTGCCAAATAATCCAACTTTTACCCACTAAGTAGGTTGAACTGAATGGCAGAGGCCTTCCTAGTGAATAATGCAGCATCTGAGTCAAGGAACCTGGAGGCAAGGGGAAGCAGAACCTCACTGGAGCCTCATTAGTAAGGTCACAGATGGGGCAGTCTCATGCCTGACCTGGTGGGTGCTCCTGATGCTCCCTCTCAGCCTAGTTCCTCCTTTCCGTGGGGCTCCATGATCCCAGGTTTTCTCTCTGGGATCAGAGATAATCCAGGGTAACATGTCTTGTTATTTCCCATTTGCACCAGTTTATGACCTGGTCCCAGGAGATCTGGGGACCAAACTTCCACCATGTCTGGTCGCTCTGTGCCTAGGTGCCCAGGGCAGGAGTAGACACCAATTCGGTATCAATAAATGCCTGTGGATCAAAAGTTATTGCTTGAATCCTTCCTTGATTGGGGGCAAGGACCTTGGGATTTCCCTCTACGTTTTTTCTTCAAGTGCCCAGAGAAGCACATGGCATGCTCTGCAAATGCATTTGTCAGTTGGTGTTCAAAGGGTTTGATGAGGTGGTTTCTTTGTTTTCCAGTCTGGCCCTGAGAGACAAAATCTCAGTAGATAGAATAGAGTGGATGCTGGCTTTATCCAATGGCCTGCTTCTCTGAGGTGCTCTAGAGCCATATTCTTAGACACTGTTCAGGGCGATCCAACACCCAATGTTACTTACTGAGCAAGCTCTTTGGAGGGTAGTAGTTTCTTAGTGATTCATATCTGAGTGAGGAGCTTGGAGGATGCCAATCCTTGCTGAAGGCTTAGCCACATGATCTCCCTTTCGCCACACAGTACTCATGTCTTCTGGGCCCCAAGACCTTGACTTAGCCCTTGGGACATTGAAAAGAAAGAATAATTCTTACCCAGGAGAAGTCCAGGATCTCAGCCCACTGAGAAACAGAAGTAAAATCACCTCAAATCCCATCACCCAGAGACAATCACATGCTACATATTAGTATATTTGTCCCTAGGACAGTGGTTCTCAACCTTCCTAATGCCACAATCCTTTAATACAGTTCCTCATGTTATGGTGACACCCAATTTCATTGTTGCAAATTCAAAATAACCAAAGCATAGTGATTAATCACAAAAACAATATGTAATTATATATGTGTTTTCCAATGCTCTTAGGCGACCCCCGTGAAAGGGTCATTCGACCCCCAAAGGGGTCGCGACCCACAGGTTGAGAACCTCTGCTCTAGTATTTTCCTGTACATGTTGACATAGTTTCCATCTTGTCATTCTTATCTCACAAGAAATGTCTGTTGCCCATAAACATGCTGCAGACCGTACTGCTTGAGAGTCCTTTCTACTTGACAGAGCAAGTCCCCTTCCTATATTCTTTTCAACTGTTTCTTGATTTGTTTGCATATTTATTTTTAGATAAAATTTAGAACAGTGTTTCTTTCCCCAAAATCCTGTTATAATTTTTACTTTAAACTAGAGGAGGCCCCCCGCCTACCACAGTGCAAGGAGACACCCCACGGGCTGCCATGGGAGTTGGACCGGACCCGCGCTGGAGGCGGCCAGGACCCGAGCCTGACTTCCACCCCAGGCCTCCCCTGCCCCCTGCCTGTGTCCTCTCTGGCTTGGGCAGGTGCCCCTGTGTCTGTCTCAGTCTCTGCTCCGAGACTCACCTGTGAAGGCAACATTCTCCTGTCTGGTTGTGACCCTTTAAAGTGTCCCGACCTAATTTCATATTACCTCTCTCTCTCTCTCTCTCTCTCTCTCTCTCTCTCTCTCTCTCTCTCTCTTTGTCTCCCTCTCCATATATATATACATATATATATATATATATATATATATATATATATATATATGTGTGTGTGTGTGTGTGTGTGTGTAAATTTTAGATTAATTCAGGAGAGTATGTGCCTTTGCAATATTTTTCTATCCAGAAATGAGTAATTTCATGCATTTAAGATTAAATGGAGAAATAGAGCTTTGGAAGGCCCTGGGCAATTTCTTTTAACATCTTACAGTTTTAGAGGATTATGTTGATGTTACACATTGTATTTCCACTTGATGATTGTTTACATACATATGTATTTATAATAGTAATGGGCAATATATATTGAGTGCCAACCACATGCCAACTCTTTAGGTTAAGCACTTTATTATTCAATTTTATCCTTGCAACTCATTTTTC
>NW_005874615.1:0-14963 GCF_000147115.1 Myotis lucifugus
CCATGATGCCAGTATTATGTTTCATTGTATTAATATGTTACATTAACCTTTAATTCTCTTGCAGGTTTGAATGTATAGTGGTTGTCCTAAAAAAGAACTGTGCAGGATGACCCCCGAAAGTAAAGAGTGCCTAGCTGCCGAGAGGGCAGGTGCCCAACTGAACAGGGAATGGTGCCCATCAGGTTTTGGTCGCTGTTGAGAGACAGTTGACAGTTGACAGCCTGTGTACTGCTTGCAGGCCTGCATGACCATGCCCATGTCAGGGGTAGTAAAGCTAGAAAAAGCCTGGTTAGAATAAAAATCTAAAGCATGGTTATGCATGAAAAGAAATTAGCAAAGAAAATCAGAAAATCTTAGAATAAATCAATATATTTTTCTTCTTATATAATTCCTCCGAAATCTAGCAATACATCTCTTTGCATAAATTCAATAAGACCAGTTTCTAATGATGGTTTTCAGTTACCGTTCTTGTTGTATTTATGCAAACATCAGAATAGTAGATAAATTAATCTCGATTTGGCTTTTTAATGGCCATGGAGGAATTTTAAAAAGAAAAATCCTATTTCAATAAAAATTGTTACTTTCCCTTCCACCAGACCATTTGTTAAAATATGCCCAGTACAGGCCTCTAGCGACGGTGGAATAGAAATGCAGCCCGACTCATGATTGAGCCGGAAGTTCCAAGACAAGGGGGGAATGAAAGGGTGAGGGCTATGCGCTCTCCGCCATCTCCTCCATGTTGGGGCCACGTGTAGCCTTCTTCCCGGAAGCCCAGGCCTCTGCTGGCCGCGCCCGGGATTTTAAACTAACCAATGACAATCAAGGGAAGTGCGCGCCATAGATATGACCACATCCTGTGTAACAAGACCCGGCTCACGCCTGGCCAATCGGCAGGGCCCACAATCCCCTTGCGTCACCCCCCTATTTAAGCCGGATTTTCCCATGGGAGGGGACTCTCTCTTCCTGTCGCCGGGCCGGCTGGGAGCAGGGCCGGGCCGGCCGGGAACGGGGGTCGGTCTAGCTAGCCCTAAAATAAAAGGTCCTTTTGCTGTTGCATCGAAACTGGCTCCCAGTGTGGAATTCTTTGGGGATCTTGGAATCTGGGCATAACACAAACAAACAAAAAAACTCAACCCACAGAAACAACAAAAACACACACTACAAAATAAAACAAAAACAAACAAACTTTTAGGACAAGAAAGGGCTCCTGGTGGTCCAAGTTTCACCCACCTGATTCTCTGTGGGGCCATGCCGCCAGAGGTGGTGGCAGTGCTGAGAGAGGAGGAAGAGTTCAGTTCCCCATGTCCCAGAGGGCCTGGCACCTGATCCTGACGAAGCAAGGAATACTATTAAGTAAAAATTGTTAGGTTAGGTGGCTCAGGAGGCGGCGCAAGAAATACAGTCCAGTGAATCAGAAAAGAAAGGAAAGGAAAGTTTATTCTGCGTCCCCGGGAGACCCACGTACCCCCAAAGACAGGGCACGTGGATTCACGCCAACATGGAGGGGGGCGCTTTTTTTATACTGCGGTTGGGTGAGGGGCGGGGACATGAGCTGAGGTATTCAGTTGAGGAAGCTTCAGCTGCAGGGGGGTCAGCAAGGTATTCAGGAATGAGTCAGCATCTGTGTGGGGGTATGTGGATTCAGGGAGAAGAAGCCAGGTATCTGTGTCTAGCACGTTGATCTGTGAGAAATTCCAGGGGGAGTCCATTGTCTCATCACATGTCTGCATGTATCCGATCCTGGGCTCTCTCCGACCTAACAGTTGGTTGGTTGGTTTTTTGCTCTACAGAATCAGTGCCTTACTGTTAATTGAGAGTGAGGGCAGGGCATTGACTGCCCAGAATGTGAAGGTCTGGGAGAAGTCAAAGGGAAGTTAGAGAGAGCTGGGCCTCAGGCACTGTGCATGCATCTCAAAAAACCCTGCTGTCTGGTTAAAAAAAAAAACACCTATATTAGTTCCCCTTTATCCTGGGCATCTCATTCCTAACCCACCCTGCTTTCTCTCCCCACTCATCTTCAGAAAAATATACTGGGTCCTTTTCATACACACTAAGACGGGCTGGAATCAGGTCTAGCTGAACAAAAAATTACTTAACTCAGCCAACATGTTTTGAAATCCCTTTATATGCCTGGCATTGTGTTAAGATTATAAAGATGAGTTGGACACAGATCCCTTCTCTCTGGGGTAATCATGGAAGCAAGGGGAAGGAAGCAAAAGAGCAGACTAATACACATTTACCTGGTGTATCCTGGCAGAATACAGATGGTACACTCAAAATAGGTAATTGAGCAGAGTTCAATGAAGGATCACTTAGAGAGGTGTGGGCAAAAAGTAAAGAGAAACCAGTAAAAAAAATGGGGAAACACCCCCTAACCCCCCTCTCCTTACCATCTAGGCTAAAGGGGCAAGGAGGGGGCATGTAGTGAGACTAGGAAGAGCCATACCTATAGGAGTGAGCCATTGCAAGAAAACCATGGATTTTGGGAGACACCAAGGGGAGTGAGTCCCCCAACCACTCTCTTCCCTGAACCTCCCATCTCTTGCTGGTACCTCCCTTTGCTGAACCCAGCCAGTAGTCAGAGGGCATGAGAATGGGGTTGCTGCAGTACTTAGCAGTCAATGCCCAACATCACCACAAGAAAGCTCGGTAAGTGAATCTTGACATCACATCTGCATTGTCAACCTATGGTTGTTGGTACCAATTCAATGAGAATCTCCAATTTGGGGTGCAGTAAGAAGGAAACTCTATTTAATGCAAAACAGCTCATTGTGATACAGCACAATGTGAGGTGTGAGGTGGCTCTTGGGTCAGATCCCTCTCGAGCTAAATAGTCTGCTCTTCTCCTCACTCATCTGCTTTGTTCTGTGCCAGTCTGCTCTGCCTGTGCTGGTCTATCCCACTCCACTCCAGTGAGACATCTTCTGAGTTTCAGCTCCAGCCACGGAAACACAATTTTTGGTGGAAACAGAAAGTGTGCTCTCAGGGACAGAGGAAAGCAGACTTATATAGACCGAAGTCCCTGCCCCTGGTCCCTGATTGGCCTGTCCTCATGCAAATGAGGACTCCAAATCCTCACCATTTGATTGTTCCAAAGACATTGTCCTTATTGGTCTGAGCCATTCGGATTGGTTGGTGAAGAAGCAGGTGGGGATATAGCTGCACAGCTCTGATTAGATGGGAAAAGCCTCAGTTCTACTGATTGAAATAGGACTTCAAGAATTCCTTCATTGCCGAAATCGGTTTGGCTCAGTGGATAGAGCGTCAGCCTGTGGACTGAGAGGTCCAAGGTTCAATTCTGGTCAAGGGCATGTACCTTGGTTGCTGGCACATCCCCAGTTGGGGGTGTGCAAGAGGCAGCTGATCGGTCTCTCATCGATGTTTCTAACTCTCTATCTCTCTCCCTTCCTCTCTGTGAAAAATCAATAAAATATATTTAAAAAAAAAAGAATTCCTTTATATTGCCCAGAACTAAATTCATTCGAGTGAGATCTGTAGAAGTTCAGTGAATTGTATCAATATAAATTTCCTGATCATGATATTGGATTATAGTTATGTAAGACGTTTTATTTTTAACAACTACATGTGAAACTACAATTATCTTGAAGTTGTTTTTTGAAAAAGCAACTCAGATTGGATACATAACAGAAAATAGTTTCTAATAAACTATTTTAAAGTATATAAAAAAAGAAATAAGTTATTTGAATAAGTTCTGAGTATATAATGTACAGCATTGTAATTATAGTTAAAATGCTATATGTACATTTGAAAGTTGCTAAAATAATAATTTTTTTAAGTTCTCAACACAGAAAAAAAAAAGAAAAAAGAATTCCTTTGTAAGGGCTGGCTGAGATGGCAGAAACACCATACAGGCAGGCAGTTCTGGGCAGAGGCAGGTAATTCAGTGCAGGTTTTTCCCTGAAGTGCAGTTTACATGAGAGTTTCCTGTGTAAAAATGGCTGCTAGGCTGTTTTTGTTTGTTTGTTTTTAATTTGAGCCCAGTTAGCCACTAGCAGCTCTTTTTAGTGGGTAACTTCTTTCTCAGGATTCACAACATTAATATATATACATATATATATTTATATATAATTTTATATATATATATACATATATATATATAAAATTAGGAACACAGGGAATTATGTGATTCATAATTTGGAGACAAGATTGAATGAAAGTTTCTGCAGTAGGGGCATTTGAGACTTTATATGATGAGTAGGAGATTCCTAAAAGAAGAATGAGGTGGAGAGGCATTCTAGAGAGAGAATGCATAGAGCAAAGGCCATAATAATAAATGTATGGACTATGATTTGAAAAAGCTGGTGGTCTGGTGTGACTAGACTGTAGGAGCTTGGTGAGGAGGAAGGGACATGAGCTAAGCAAAGCAGAATGAGAAACCCCTGATGGCCAAGCTGGGGAGTTTCTAGGCCAGTGGTCCTCAAAAATGTGGACTGAAGACCATTACCAGCAGCTGCAGCAGTTGAAACTTGTTAGAAATGCAAATTCATGGCCCCAACTTCACACCTACTGGGTCAGAAACTCTGGGGATAGGTCTTAGCAATCTGCATTTTATTGAGCCCTCCGATGATTCTAACACAAGATCAAGTTTCACAAGCACTGCTCTGGGCATTAGAGAATCACTAATGACATATCATCAGAGGAGTGATGAGATCAGAGCTATTTTCTCAAAAAATAGTTTGCAGTAAGAGAAGGAAGAGAGTTGGGACAGAGAGAGTTTTATGTGGGTATTTTAATCATTCTGGTAAGAGAACTATGAAAATGCCAATGGGGTAGTGAGATTTGAAGTGAAAGAGAGGCAGGACTAGTGATGATGGACATGCAGGACAAGAGGGAGAAGCCAAAGGTGCCACTAAGACTATATATCAATGTACTATTACTGTGATATATTTTATATTACCTGTTGTTTTCCCAGGAAATAAAACTAAGTTTCTTCCTCTATAAAATCAGGCATTTCAGCAACATTTCTGCAGTCCTTTTCGACTCCTATGCCAAGCAAATAAAGCTGTGGAGTGATCTGCTGTGTCTTTTCAAAGCAGAGGTTGGAATGATAACCCATGGCATTGCACTGTATCACATCTTAGTTGGCCTCACTTCCCTTTTTGTTTGTCCTTTCTTCACTGACCTGGGTTTGCACCTCCCAAACAAGTTGCTAACATCTTGATTTTTGCCTAAGGATCTGTTTTGGAGGACTCAGAACCCAATCAATAGAAAAGAAAATGGTATCCAACTCCCATATGGCAATGAAAGCAAAGCCAGTACTACACTCCAAGATAAATGTAAGAAGTAGCACAAAGGTTTGATTTTCCTGCTGATTGCTTTGATGCTATCTGTGATGTTGTAATTTATAATAGGAAATTTATAATATGTTTTCGGTATTTGTCCCAGTTTGTGGCACAGACCTAAGATCCTTGGAATTTCCCGAAAGTTGAGAGACCATAAAGATGTATTTTATGTTAATGAGGTGACTTGTTATGTTACAGAAAAACGGGAGAAGAACCAAGCAACACTCAGAGAGTTTGGAGTTACACTTTATTCACTGAGGTGAGCTTAGAGAAAATGAATTAAAATTCTAAGCAGAGCTACAAGCAGAACTTCCCTTTTTATGAAAAGAGCCAGTCCTATGTGTGCTTAGTGGTTATCTTGCTGGTGGCCTTGAAAACTACACAGTTCCATCCAATTGAAAAAATGCACCTGGCATGGCATTGGGCGTATCTAGTCTCTGGCCTACAAGGTCAGACAGCTAAGTTTATCTCCCTTATTATTCAAGCAGGCTAAAGCAGGCTAGAAAGCAAAGTTATTTTTTTAGAATAAGAGGCCGTCTAAAGAATAGCAGAGAATTCCAAACAGTTGTTTTACAAAATAGGGGTTAGCCTTCACATTCCCCACCCCTCCTTGTCCCACAAGCTTTTTAGCCTTGTGGTACAATAAGTACGGGATGTTAAGGTGAACAGGGGTGTCTATCGATCTTTTACTGCTTCCTGCTGAAAAATGATGACGTCCAAGGGGTTAACATCCCGTTTCTTCCTCTTGGAGAGGTTTGTAGGGAATTCTTCTGGCTTGTAGGACCATTTGAAGTTTAAAGGCATCTAGACAGGATGAGATAAAGCGAGTTAACAGATTTAGAAGACGTGGTCCTAGGGTTATGGCTATGAGTAGCATTAACAGTGGTCCTGTCAATGGACCACTGCAGCCCAGGTCTCAGATAACTCCTGTTGAAATGCCAAGTGTTATAAGGAGAGGGTGAGGTTAAGCGTTCAGTAGAGATAGTGAGGACTTAGGAAGCTTTCTAGAGGCAGAGTGTAAACCTGAGAGTGGTCGAGATTAAGAAAGTTCAGTAACAGCAAAAGAATTAGCCTTAGCTTCATCTTGTTCCTTTTCTGTGTAGGAAATAGTAATTTTATGGTGTTTCTGTATTCCAGCAAGGGCAGAAGAGTTCTCCTCCTCGGGTTCCAGCGGCACTCATAAAAAGACAAAATGAGAACTACTAGAAAGATAGAAACAATGATTATCCAGAAATACCAGAGCATTTTGCCTCTAAGAGAAGATAAGAAAGAAAGATTAGTGTAAGGAAGAATTCCGCAGCGTGTTATCTGAATTTTTTGTAGCAGGTTGATCGGCCAGGTCCGTTGTTTTCTTGAGGGTGATCCGCAGCGGGTGTTTCTGGTCAGAGGTCACCTTCCACTCAGGCTGGGCGTCGCTCTGCTGGTGGGCTGCTTTCACCCGGGAGTGGTGAATCCAGGTGTTCAGTCCTGCAACCTTGAGAGCTGTGGGGGTGGTTAGTATGACTGGATAGGGTCCCTTCCAAATTGGCTGAAGGGGCTCTTTTATCCAGTCTTTTACCCAAACCTGGTCTCCAGGTTTATAAGGATGTACAGTTATTCCTAGAGAGATGGGTAGGTGGTCAGTAACCCATCTGTAGACCTCAAAGACAGTTTTTCCAAGTCCTTGTAGTTGCTTCTGGATTTCTAAGTTTCCTATTTCCCCCAAATCTCCCTTTGGCCGAATTAGGGCAGGGGGTCTACCATATAGAATTTTAAAGGAAGAGAAACCTACCCTGGCCCTTGGGGCACAGCGTACCCGTAGGAGTACAAGAGGCAAGATATCTGTCCAGGGTAGGTTTGTCTCTTGGCATAGCTTAGCCATAGCCTGCTTTAGAGTACGGTTCATACGCTCTACTTTCCCTGAACTCTGAGGCCTGTAAGCTGTATGTAGGTTCCATCTAATTCCTAAAGCCTTGGCTACCTGTTGTACTATTTCTGCTACAAAGGCTGGGCCATTATCAGACCCTATGGTCAGAGGCATTCCATACCTTCTTTTGTTCTTTTGCCCCCTTCTTTCTGGGCCCATTCCTCCTCCTGAGGAGTGTAGTTTGGAGGTTCAGGTAATTGGGGGGCCAACATGATCCGTGCCGGTGCTGCTTGTTCTTTAGCAGCCTACTTTGCTGCGGCGTCCGCACGCTGGTTTCCTTCTGACACTGAGTCTTTCCCTTTCTGGTGACCTTTGCAATGAATGACGACTATTTCTTTAGGCTCCCAAACTGCTTCTAGTAACTTTAAGATCTCATTTTGATTTTTGATTCCTTTTCCTCCCGTTGTCAGGAGCCCCCTTTCCTTGTATATAGCCCCATGAATATGCAGGGTAGCGAAGGCATAACGTGAATTGGTGTAGATGTTGGCATGCTTATCCTTAGTGAGTTCTAAGGCTCTGGTGATGGCCCAAAGTTCTGCCCTCTGCGCTGACCATCCTTCAGGCAAGGCCTGTGCCTCAATTGTCTCAAAGTTTGATACCACTGCATATCCGGCTCGTCTTTTTCCTTCATCTAAGAAGCTGCTGCCTTCTGTGAACAATACTAAGTCTGGATTCTTTAGGGGCTTATCTGTTAGATCTGGCCGGCTAGAGTTAACCTCCTCTAGGACTTCCAGGCAATCATGCTCAGGGGCCCCCTCAGCAATGGGTAGAAAGGTAGTAGGATTAAGAGTTCTTACTGCTTCTAGTTGTACCTTTGGATTTTCACATAACAGTCCTTGGTATTGAGTCATCCGAGCATGAGTTAGCCAGTGCTGCCCCCATGCTTCCATTAGGGTAATAACAGCATGAGGTACTTTTACATTTAAGTTTTGTCCCAGGGTAAGCTTATCTGCTTCCTTGACTAATAATGCCGTGACTGCAAGGGCCCTGAGACACGGGGGCCACCCAGAGGCAACTGGGTCCATCTGCTTGGAGAGATAGGCTACTGGTCTTTGCCAGGGTCCAAACTCCTGGGTTAGAACTCCTAGGGCTACCCCCTGTTCTCATGTATGAAGAGATTCAAGTCCCGTGTCACATCTGGTAGCCCTAGTGCCGGGGCCTCCATGAGCTTTGCCTTTATGCTGATGAAGACTTTCTCCTGCTCGGAGCCCCATTCAATGGGTGCCTTCTCTTCCCCTTCATAGAGAGGCTTGGCCAGGTCTGAAAACCCTGGGATCCAGATTCGACAGAACCCTGCTGCTCCCAGGAGTTCCCGAATCTGCCGCCGGGTGCTAGGGACTGGGATGGCACATACTGCCTGCTTTCTTTCAGTCCCTAGCCTTCGTTTCCCTTGGGTGATCTGGAAGCCTAGATACTTGACTTCCTTCTGACAAATCTGTGCCTTTTTCTTGGACACTCTGTAACCTCTTTCAATTAACAGTCTCAGGAGGGCTCGTGTCCCCTCCCAGCACTGAGCTCGTGTGGAGCGGGCTAGTAGGAGGTCGTCTACATATTGAAGTAGAACACACCCCAAGTCCTGTCCTGGGAACTTAGATCAGATGCTAGTGCTCCACTAAAGAGAGTAAGGGAGTTTTTGAATCCTTGTGGAAGTCTGGTCCAGGTAAACTGCTTCTTGGCCCCCGTAGTTGGGTTTTCCCACTCCAAAGCAAAAAGTTGTTGGCTGGAGGGGGCTAATCGGAGGCAGAAAAAGGCATCTTTTAGATCTAGGCATGTAAACCATTCCGCTTCTGATGGAATGAGTCCTAGAAGCGTGTAGGGGTTTGGCAGCGCCGAATGCAAGATCATAACGGCCTCGTTAACAGCCCGCAAATCCTGAACAGGCCGGTAGTCATTACTTCCAGGCTTTCTGACAGGCAAGAGGGGAGTATTCCATGGTGTCTGGCATCTTTTAAGGAGTCCCCACTGAAGTAGCCAGTCTAAGTGGACCTGAATTCCTAGGCATGCCTTCCTTGGAATTGGATATTGGCGGATTTTGACAGGCTGTGCCCCAGGCTTTAAGTCAATTAGTATCGGGGCATGGTCTTTGGCCAGGCCAGGGGGATTTCCTTCTGCCCAGACCAGCGGAAATTCTTCCTCTAATTCAGGCTCTAAAGGTGCAGCCTTTGACTGAGGGGCATAAAGTCTCCATTCTTCCTCCCGGGGCACTGCTAAGGACAGGATCATTGGAGAAGTTTCCTCACCTAGGCGCAGCTGTGCCGAGCCATCTGGGGCAAAGGTGATCTCTGCCCCCATTTTGGCTAAAAGTTCTCTACCCATCAAAGGTACTGAACAATCTGGCAAGTACAGGAATTCATGAATTACTTGGTGGCCGCCAAGTTGGCATCGGCGAGGGCGGCAGAATGGTCTACGGGTCTGGTCCCCAGTAGCTCCAATAATGGTGACTTTCTTTCCTGAAAGAGGTGCTACTTTCTGTGTGACTACTGAGTGCTCCGCTCCCGTATCAACCATAAAGTCCACAGTCTGGCCCCCAATTTTCATTCTGACCATGGGCTCATGGGGCCCAGCTGAAAAGAGCCCGGTCTGTCCTAGTCAGAGTCAGCTGCTGCCAGCCCAATAAGGTCTGCTTCAAGTGGCTCTGGTTAATAGCGACTGGGTGGAAAAGGGGGCCCTGTTTTCTTGCTTGGCTTTTTAGGACATTCATTTTTCCAGTGCCCTGTTTCCTTACAATAGGCACACTGGTCCCGTCTCAGGCTTGCTCTTCCTTTCCCTCCTGATCTGTACTCTTGCTTCCCTTGTTGGGCTGTCTGGGGGCCTGAACCTCTGAAAGCTGTTCTATTACATTGGCCCTTCTGTTCTTTTCTTCCTTCTCAGCCTGCTCCTGCCCTGCCTGCCTCTCCACTCCTGCTACTAAAACCTTACTCTGTCCCTTCTTACACACGCAGAACCAGACCCAAGGTGGCAAGGTTTGAGCAATTTCTAACCAGCTGTCTATGTAGGGAAACTGATCTGGGTGTCCAGGGTCTCCTGTGACTACATTCCAGACCGCCCTGACCAATCCTTCATCTAAAGAGCCTTGCAAGGGCCAGCCAACCCTGAAGGCTGGCCATTCTACTTCACAGAATTTCCTCAATGTTTCAGTATTCATTTTAATTCCATAATCCTCATTGAATCCCTTTTAAAAAAATTTTAGCATGCAATTGAGAACAGTGGGTTTACTTTGTCCCGACCCCAAGATGATCGGTGGCGAGAGACAGACAAGGGAGGGGGTGACCTGTTTTCACAGATCCTCACTCAGATGCCCGCCTGGCCGCATCCCTTGGGAGCTTAGATTCGTCTTAGCTAAGGTGCACCCGTATAAACCCCAGGCCTGGTCACCTCCACATGGGGGTGAGTAACCGTTATGCCATATGACGACTTGAGGAACCACAGGTTGGGGCCCACTTGGACTCCATAACCGAAGTTGTGGAACCACACAAAGGAGAGGAGAGGGCAGGCCCCCTCCCTCCACACTCACACACTTTCACCAGACATTCACTCAGAGCTTAAACAATCCACCCAATTCCTAACTAATTCCCAATTCCTGAGGGAGCTCAATATCTTCCCGGGAGGTGATCAAGCTCCCCTTCCACTCACTTAGAGTGGTCCAGACTGGTAGGGGATTGGGGCCCCCACCTTACTGATTCTGTCGACATGTCCAGAAGTGTCTGTCCACGCTCTCTAGATGCCAGCCGGGTCCTGGGCTGAGGTCCGGGAGCGCCCGGAGTTCCCCGGTTCAATTCTGTTAAATCAGCAGAGTGGCGCCTCCCAGAGGCCTACCCGGCTCCCCTGGTCCCCAAACCCAGTCCACACCGGAGGCCAAGAGGCCACGATGGTTGGCTTTCCCAAAATGGCAGGGAACCAATAATGTTACAGAAAAACCGGAGAAGAACCAAGCAACACTCAGAGTTTGGAGTTACACTTTATTCACTGAGGTGGGCTTAGAGAAAATGAATTAAAATTCTAAGCAGAGCTACAAGCAGAACTTCCCTTTTTATGAAAAGAGCCAGTCCTATGTGCGCTTAGTGGTTATCTTGCTGGTGGCCTTGAAACTACACAGTTCCATCCAATTGAAAAAAATGCACCTGGCATGGATTGGGCGTATCTATTCTCTGGCCTACAAGGTCAGACAGCTAAGTTTATCTCCCTCAGTATTCAAGCAGGCTAAAGCAAGCTAGAAAGCAAAGTTATTTTTTTAGAATAAGAGGCCGTCTAAAGAATAGCAGAGAATTCCAAACAGTTGTTTTACAAAATAGGGGTTAGCCTTCACAGTTATAACGAGGTTGTTATGGAATTGGCTTGGAAGAAGGGACAGTTGTACACTTGGAGGTTCAGGAAAGTAAACCTTTATTCAAAGCTGCGCTGCCAGTTCAGGGGACTTAAAAATCCAGATCCTGAACCACTTAGACAATGAGATTTTCTCCTTATATATTTCTGCGTTTCTTGTTTCCTAACTACCAAGCTTCTGTAGTGGACTCCCCAGCCCCCCTCGAGTCAGTTAGATGGTTAACTTAGATTGTATCTAATGTCCATCCTGGATGGCACCAGTGACCTCCCTCTAGTTAAGCTGTTACATCCTTGGTTTATGTAACCTGTTACATCCTTGTAAATTGGAAGTATTTAGGTAAATAGGTCTTCCAAGACCAGATAATTAAGGATGGGGCAGTGACTTCATTATAGGCTATCAGGAATGTGCATTAGGGATACTGATTAACTAGGTACAGAGTCCGGCTGCTAGTCTCCTACATTCTTTCACAAATGGAGTTAATTATCGGCTAGCAAGAGTGTGCAGTAGAAGGCAGGTTACTGGAACAAATTCAGATTGCTAGCCCCCCAAAATGTCTTATGCTCCCCATCAAGGTGACTAAAAATGGGGTCTGGTTACCAGAGGAGCCAACCACATGATTAGAGGGTTGGAACTTTCAGTCCCACTCCCTGACATCTGGGGAGGAGAGAGGAGCTGGAAATGAAGTTGAATCACCAATGGTTGATGATTTAATCAACCATGTCTTTGTAGTTCAGATGGCAGGGAAGCTCCATGCGCTTTCCTACATACCTTGCCCTGTGCATCTCTTCCATCTGGTCAGTCATTTCTGAGTTTTATCCTTTTGTAATACACAGATAATCTAGGGAATAAATTGGTTTCCTGAATTCTGGGAGTCACTCTAGCAAATTAGTTGAATCCAAGGGGTGGGGTCGTGGGAAGAAGAGAAGAGATGAAACTGCAGCCTACTCTTACCTTTGTAGTACTCTGTGTTAAGGAGGAAAAATATTAAGAAATGTGATTTTTCACAGCTTAAAATGATAGCAATGGAGTCAAAAGTAGTTTTGTTGTACACTGTGTTGCAGGAAACCACCAGAATCTCAACCTAAGGAAAAAGAAAAAAGGAGTAGGGAAAGAACACAGACCAACTGTTCCTAATATTTAAATTTATTTAAAGCAGATACAGCCGATAATACCTCACACGGAGCAAAAGCAACAATCTACAGACTCACCAATCACTCACACCATTAAACTGCCTATGCACACACTACATTGTAATCAAGAATCTAGACCTAAGCAGGAACCAAACTTTTGTTTTTTTGAAGCAAATTTAGCTAAAGTTTAATAGATACAAAATAACTACTCACAATGGTGAAGACTTTAATGAATAATCAAAAATTAAATGCATCATCTAATATTTTTAAAGGCCTATCATTTAGTTTAAGCTTCCTCAACTCTCTAGATAAAGGAAAAGATTCTGGGTTTTTAAGTTCTTCAAATAGGACTTCTTTGGAGGAAATGTGCTGTGAGCAACATGTAGGAATGTGTATTTGAGAGAAGCCCAGAATAACAGGAACTCCTCAGTCACTCCATGGAGAAGTCCCCCTATGGGAGGCAGTATAGCTCTGGGGTGTAGAAGCCTTGCAGCCAGACTATCTCCTTCAAATCCCAGCACTTCTACTTATTAACTATGTGACCTTTGTCAAGGTATCCTTTCTTTTCATCAGTTTTCTCAGTTATAAAATAGGGATGCTAATAGTATCAATCACACAGATATAAAGATCTTATAAAGGGGACAAAATAAGTCCACAATAAATATTAACTATTACCCTCTGACCAAAAATATATGTGTGTGTGTATGTGTATATTTAGGAAAAGAAAAAGACATCGTGTTCATCATTTTCAGAGAGAGGCTGGGATGTAGGTAACCAAATAAGAAACTCAGTTTTCAAATCAGTGGTAAGCACTCCAGAAATGACTTCCTTACTCCTGCCTCTGCTAAAGATTTCGGGAGCATATATCCCTCTGCTGGGGTATTAGCATCCTGAGTCAGGCAGCAAGAATATATTATGCACCAACTGTATATACCAGGCTCTATGTCATGAAAAATAATAGCCTTATACTATTTATTAGCAAAGGTTGCCCAATCTTTGCTCCTGGCCACTTTTCTGGCCATCAGGGAGGGAAATGTGTCTTAATTTTCTTTAACCAAAGCTTCTCCCCTCCCCCATTCACACTAGGATATTACCTTTAGGGTATTTAAAGAGCTAACCAACCAACCAACAATCAAAAACTAAAGGACCACCCAGAGATGGTAATTTAAAAAGGATCAATTGGCAGCTAGTATTTCAACTGAAGAGCACAGAAGATGATTTCAGACCCACAGCACTCCATCCCCCCCAACAATGACACAAGAATGAGGCACAACACCTCTGCAGCAAAAATCACATAGATCTTTGGGGCTTTTATCTTCCGTAAAGAGTGACACTCCAGAAATGAGAGACTATCAGATTCTTACTCTTACGTGAATCCCCTTGAGATAAGTATTTTTAAAGGTTGTTTCTACATTAAGATTTAGATTGGTATTTACTCTGCCTTTTCAACTGTGTCTTTGGAACACTTGGCTCAAAATATCCTCCAGCAGTCTTCTTACTCAATTCCTTTATTTTTCAGCTCCTGCTTGACACGTTTCAGATAATTAGGATCAGGATAACCATACCTGCAAAAGGAAAAGCCCCTTAGTTTCACACATGGTTTTAAAGATTCTGTATAGCAGGTCCCTGGCATTAACATTGTGTTGCAAACATTAACAAGCAATCCTGGAGGCAGATGAATTATAATCACTTGTAAGTGTGCAGATGTGAGTCATTCAGCTAGTGAGTGAGCCTAGCTGTCTGTCAGGGGTGGGCAAACTTTTTGACTCCAGGGCCACAATGGGTTCTTAAACTGGACCCGAGGGCCGGAACAAAAGCATGGATGGAGTGTTTGTGTGAACTAATATAAATTCAAAGTAAACATCATTACATAAAAGGGTACGGTCTTTTTTTTTTTTTAGTTTTATTCATTTCAAACTGGCCGGAGTTTGCCCACGGCTGGTCTAGGATCTGCCTCCCAACAAGACTTTCCATTTTCAGCTTGTGGTAAGTTGTGACTCTAATAAAGTTATACTATACTATAAATATATAAAAAAATATAAAATATATTAAAAACATGTTATATATAAAAATATAGTGTAGTATATATTTTATTACATAAATATATCTATATATATTGTATATACTACCGGAGGATTTTCAAATTTGAGAATTTGCAAAAATCTCAGGACCCTTTTGAATATTAAGGATCTGAGATATTCTATCTGAATTTCACTAAGAACAATTGGGTTGCCTACAATACAACTTTCACAACATTAAATAAGAGCTTTTCTACGGTACTATTAGCCAAGTAAATTAAG
>NW_005874616.1:0-14961 GCF_000147115.1 Myotis lucifugus
GGTGTCCTCAGAAGCACCAGCGCCCAGCTGAGATGGCTACAGCAGAAGGCAAGCGGTGTCCTCAGGAGTGCCAGGGCCCAGCTGAGAAGGCAGCGCCCCAGGGCAAGCCGGCCCCGGCAGAAAAGCACCTCGAGGCGGACGCGGCAGCGCGGTGCTGTGCGGGGAGTGGAGGAATCGCGAGCCCCAGGCCGCCCCCGCCGCCCCGGCACTGCTCTCTGCAGGACCTGCCGGTGGAGGTGCTGGTGGAGATCTTCGGCTCGCTCCCCGGCACCGATCTGCCCAGCCTGGCCCTGGCCTGCACCAAATTCCACCACATCCTGCACACCGACAGCATCTGGAGACGGCGCTGCCGCGAGGAGTTTGGCCTTCGTGAAAACTTGCAGAACCTGGAGACGATGGGTATGTCTTATCGAGAAGTCTATGCGAAGCTCTTCCACCCATACAGAGGCATTTTGGGATTGTGGCAGCTAGATACTGAGGGCTATAAAACACTGCTGAATGTCGTGGTGGATGACTTACTCATTACTGGTTGGACGTACGGGCCTTGCCTTAACCTCCATGTGGATGGCCCAATGCAATTCAAGCCCTCGTTCAGAATTCACCTGACAGAGAGGAAATCAGCCACGGTGGAGTGCATGGAAGGCCGCCACAGCAGGCCCCACAGCCGCCACATTCAGATTGGGAAGAACAGGTTCAGCACCCAGTGCAACAAGACAGACCACCTTAAGGATTTACCAACGCGGCTTAGGGAGGACTGGGGGCGGGTGCTGGAGCAGAAGGACAGACTGTGGTATGACTGCTTGACCTACCGCCGCCTCTACCTCCCGCCCAGCCACCCAGATGACCTCATCAGGCCAGGCCTCTTCCAAGGCAAATACCATCGCTTCGGCCTAATGATTGCCATGCTCAGCTTCCATGGGAAGTATGCCAGGGTCACGAAGATCACGGGAGACTTCACCCAGACGTTAGAGATCCACCTCATGCGCCGCATCCAGCTGGGAGATGGCAAGATCTTCCGCAACTTCAACACGCTCTACCGCGTGGTCCTGGATATTGATGAGCAGGTGATCCGGGAGCAAGAAGACGGGACTGAGGAAAGCGGGGGCCATGGCTGGCAGAGCCCTGCCCAGCCTAGCGACTGGGAGTCCGGGGCTGCAGCTTCGGAGGAGCAGCCTGTCCCGTTTGTTCTGCCTGTGGGCGTGAGCTCTAGACACCAGAACTACCCCCGAACCTGCAGGATGTGTTGCTATGGCGTGGACATTGTTACCACATGTGGCTCAGGCTGCCCCTGGCGCTTCCCTGGAGTCTTCATCCTGTTCGATGAGAACCACTTCGGTTCATCTCTCTGGAGACGAAATACTTTCATCCCTGTTTCGGCAGAGTTCCAGAACACCTTTCCAGAATGTGGAGGCACCATCCCCCGCAGCCTTCCCTGAAGGATGCTCAAGAACATTCAGTCCCGACCCGGTAGGAGGGAGCAGCTTTGCATGCACTTTGAAGATTTGACCTTCTGAACAGGTTACCCACCTTTGTTTGTTTTTTTAATCCTCACCCGAGGATATTTTCCCATTGATGTTTAGAGAGAGTGGGGGAGAGAGGGAAAGACAGAAATAATCGATGTGAGAGAAACACATCAGTTGGTTGCCTCCTGCCCAAGCCCGGACCAGGGCCAGGCTGGGTAGGGGCCAGCAATTGAGGTAGAAATAAACCTTAGACCAGTGGTCTCAACCTTTCTAATGCTGCGACCCTTTAATAGAGTTCCTCATGTTGTGGTGACCCCCAATTTCATTGTTACAAATTGAACATAATTAAAGCATAGTGATAAATCACAAAAGAAATAAAGACATCTTAGTTAATATATATTGTTTATTTATTAACATTACACTCATGGCCAAAAGCAATAGAGCTCATTCCTTAAGGAAGCTTATCTAAGTGATACATTATCTCCATAATGCATAGCTAGTGCTTTGGCACTAAGGCTTCGGGCTATTTTAAACAGCAGGGCCACAGGCTCCTGGGATGGCGTCTTCAGAGACAAATGGGGACTGTTCTCATTCCTCACGGGGCTCTGAAGAAAACAAGGAACATGGGGAAAAGGCAGAAAGCAGCTCCTCAGACTCCAGCAGTAGCGGTGAAGATGCCAGCAACTCCAGCTCATCTTCCTGGGGCGGAGGGAGGTAGATTGGCACCTCTGACTCAGACTCCAACTGAGCTTTGTTCATTCCTAGGTGGCGGGACAGAGAATTTCCCAACAGAAGTCTTTGGCATCTATGTACACTGCAGGGCTCTTCTCCCTGTCCCTGTTTATTGCTTTACTTCTTCCTTCCTTTCCCCTCCTCCTCCTCGATACAGAGTAGGACGGGTTGGCAAGCGGGGAATTGGGACATAACTCTTAATATCAGGTCCACACACCCGGGAAGAGAGGTTCCTGCTGGGAGAAGAAATATATCTGAGCCTTTATTGGGTCCCCCTACACCAGTGATGGCGAACCTTTTGAGCTCGGCGTGTCAGCATTTTGAAAAACCCTAACTTAACTCTGGTGCCATATCCCATGTAGAAAATTTTTGATATTTGCAACCATAGTAAAACAAAGACTTATAGTTTTGATATTTATTTTATATATTTAAATGCCATTTAACAAAGAAAAATCAACCAAAAAAATGGGTTCGCGTGTCACCTCTGACACACGTCATAGGTTCGCCATCACTGCCCTACACCATCAGTACCACTCCCTCTAGGAGCCCCAAGCAATGAAGGATCTTGAAACAAGCAGATGATTGGGTAGCTGTGTGGAGCACACTGCACTGGACTGCGTATTTGTGAAGAAATAAGATTTGCTTTCCTTATTTTCTGTCTGTCAGAGGTGGTCGGGGGCCACCATGAGCCTGTGATTCCTATATTCTCTGTAAGAACTCTACCTCTGGACTCTTATATTATATCTGGTGTGAGAAAGGAGTTGTCATTCTTTATGTGAGTGTGGGCAGCATCATGTAGCAGGCAATATTTATACATGTATATTTAACTCTGACATCTCTATGAGACTTTCTTACTAATTTTAAATAAAATTGTATTTTCTAAGTTTAGCTGTTTCATTTGAATGAGGGCCTCCATGGAATAAATGTTTTATAATTTGGAGCACTGCTTCTCCAAGTAGTGTCTGCATTTGTTCTTGGAAAAACCTAAATTCCTTCCTTTTGCTCCAGGTTTAAGTGAATCTCCTATTTAGCTTTCAGGGTTGATGGATGTATGAGTGTATGTATGAATGAAGAGATAGATAGATATAGATAGATAGATAGATAGATAGATAGATAGATAGATAGATAGAAATATAAAGATACCTGGATAGCCCTGGCTGCTGTCCTCAGTGTTTAGAGCATTGGCCTACACTCCAAAGGGTCTTGAGTTCAATTCCTGATCACGAGCACCTACCTGGGTAGCAGGTTTGATCCCTGCCCCCAGTTGGGGTGTGTTTGGAGGCAACCAACTAATTTGTCTCTCACTTAGGTTTCTCTCTCTCTTACAAGCAATGGAAAAAATATCCTCAGGTGAGGATTAACAAAAAAAATAAGGTATGTGGATAGATACATACATAGATACATAGAAAGATACTATTCTGTTCTACTGGTCTGTCTGTGAATTACTGTGGCAGGACCACATTGCTTTGATTATTTGGTTTGCAGATATATTTGAAAATCTATTTAAGGTGAAATTAAATTAAATCCTTCCCCCCTGTATATTCCTGGCTATTTCCATATTGTGTTCTCATGAATGTAAGAAAAATAAAATAATTGTGTCATTTTTATATGAAAACCATTAAATTTTCAGCATGTAGATAACTAGATATCTTAGTGAATTATTAAGTGTTTTTCTAGATAAAGTTCATTTTACAAAGTAAAGGCAGCATTGACATGTTTTATAACTCTAATCCTTTCTCTTTCTAAAAGTGTTGGTTGGAATATTCCGAACAATGTTAAGTAATAGCAGTGATATGTGCTTGTCTTGCTTCAGACTTTCAAACTCATGTTTAAAGGACTTTCAACTATTGAAATTATGCTGATTAATATTACAGTTAAAATAAACTATATAACCTAGTCAGAAAATGCCTATGGGTTTATATTACTGTTTTCATTGCATAATGTGTATTTTTAACACACAATTTCTATCATCCACTCAGTGTGGACCCAGGAGAAGCGCTGGGTGATGTGTCTGAGCACCTGGAAGGGTGTCCCTTTCCTCTGATCCACTTGCAGGAGCATCTGAACTGCCTGGTGGTGGCCATGCTGCAGAGGCCCCAGCAGAGAGGGGTGGTATAGATGTCAGCCAGCAGGTGGCAGCGGAGCCTGGCTGCAGCCTGGTTTTCATTCTGTATTCCTGCGTGTGTGTGTGTGTGTGTGTGTGTGTGTGTGTGTGTGTATTTAGTTCATGACTGTTTCATCACACATGTAGGTTTGTGTGTCACCAGCACAGTCAATATAGTGAACATATGGTGCTATGAGGGTCCTCGTGCTTCCCACTCACCCCTGCCCTCAACTCCTGGAAACCGCTAATGTATTCCCCATTTCTATCATTTTGTCATTTCAAGAATGTTGTATCAATGGAATCAGACAGTATGTAACCTTCAGGGAATGACTCTTTTCACTCAGCATAATTCTCTGACAATCCACCCAAGTTGCTGTGGGTATGAGCAGTGGATTCTTTTTATGGCTGATTGGTGTTCCATGGTATGGGTGCCCCACAGTGTGCTTATGTCTCTTCCTGTTGATGGAAAGGGGTTTGTTTCCAGGTTTTTTGGCTCTTACAAATAAAGGTCCAATGAACATTCCTGTACAGGTTTTTATGCGTGCATAAATTGTCATTTCTTTGGGATAAATGCTCAAGAGTGTACTTGCTGGGTCCTCTGGTTAGTTTTATAAGAAACTTATGAGTGCTTAGCTTTATAAGAAACTGCCAAACTATTGCAGTCGCTGTACCATTTTATATTCCCACCACAATGTACTGTGACCCACACCTGCATCCTCACCAGGGTTTGGTGTTGTCACTATGCTTATCAACTCAGATTCATGTGTAAATGGCATTTCATTGTGGTTTTAATGTGAATTTCCCAAAGGTTAGTGACATTGAACATCTTTGCACATTTACTTGTAATCTGTGCATCTTCAGTAAAATGTCAGCTACTGTCTCTATTTTCTAATACAGTTTTTTTTATAGTTGAGTTTGAGAGTTCTTTATACATATTAATTCTTTGTAGAATTTGTGTTTTGCAAATCTTTTCTCCAGATTGTACCTTGTCCTTCAATCTTCTAAACAGGGTCTTTTGCAGAACAAATTTAGATAATTTTGATAAGGTTCAATTCCTCATCTTTTCATCTATGGATTGTGTTTTAGCATCAAATCTAAGAATGTTTTGCCCTATGTAATCTGGAGACTTTTCCTCAGTAGTTGATGTGTAGTTAACTGTTGACCAACATGGGTTTGAAGTGTGTAGGTCCAGTTATACATGGATTTTTTTCAATAAGTCCTAGATCCTGAAGATTTTCTCCTATATTTTTCCCTAAAATGTTTACAGTTTTACTTTCTCCATTCAAATCTGTGATCCATTTGAGTTCATTTTTGTATACGATGTGTTATTTAGGTCCAGGTTCGAGGTTCACTTTTTGCCTATGGAAGTCCAGTTGCTCCCGCACCATTTGTTGAAAAGACTCTCCTTCTGCCAGTGAATCGATGGTGCATCCTTGTCAAAAATCACTGGGGCCTGTGAGGGTGGGTCTACTTCTGGATTCTCTATTCTGTTCCATTGATATATATTACACTGTAATTAGTAAGGTTCTGCTACGACCAAATTGAAATTTTAAATGTTTTGTAGTTAAATTTATAAAAGAGAATGGAAACAGACACTTACTATGTTTATAGTTATTATTTTGAAATAATTTTAAGTTCACAAGAAGTTGCAAAAACAATAGAGAGGTCCTTTGTCTCCATAACCCGACCTTCTCCAGTGGAAGAGTAGGACCAGTGCATTGTGAAACCAGGACTAACTAGATTACAGACTTTATTAGGCTTTTCACCAGTTTTTGCATCTACTCATGTGAGACCATTTCATCAATGAGGCATCAATTTTAATAATGTACAGTATTTAACCCACTATATCCAAATACATAACCATTTCAGCATATATCAATATAAAAATTATTAATGAGATATTTTATATTTTTTTATTTGTACTAAATTTTCCAAACCTGGTGGTATTTTGCACTTCAGTTCTGTGTACGATTCTGCTATTATTTATTAAATATTGGTCGTTAAAATTTGAATCACTTATAAACTCACTTATATAAATTACTTCAGAAGTTATTGTATATCCCTGCCATCAGTGGAAAATCAATATACTTCTCATAAATAAGACAAAACTATACAAATAATAGAATATGGAAACATGATTAACTCCATTCTATCTAAGTGTGGTATTCTCTCTAAGGCCATCTTTCTCTTTGTTAAAACGGGAGATTAGAAAGTGCAAAAAGTGTGCATACCATGTCCCTTTTTGTGTTAAAAGAAGAAATATTAATATATACAGAGATGGGAGAGAGAAAGATGCTACCTATCCCCGAATGTAACTTTTTGGTAGTTTTGACTCTGGAATGAGGTAATACTCTAAAGCAATTTATTTAAAAAAAAATAAAAAGTAAACGGAAACATTTGAAACTAACAGTAAGTGAAGTTGATGACATAGCCACACAGAGAAAAACAATATTTCAAATGACATAATCTTATATGGTCTGTCCTTGATGGGTTGTGGCCAAGGGCACAAAGACCACAAATAATCTTTTGAGATGTAATCAGGAGACTTTTCCTCAGTAGTTGATGTGTAGTTAATCTTTGACCAACATGGGTTTGAAGTGTGTAGGTCCAGTTATACATGGATTTTTTAAATAAATATGTACAGTATTGCAAGTGTATTTATTTTATGATTTTCTCAGTAACATTTATCTCCTCTAGCTTACCTTATTTTAAGAATAGAGTATATAATGCACAAAATAATTTAATCATCTGTTTATGTTATCAGTAAGGCTTCTGGTCAACAATAGGCTACTCCTAGTAAAGCTTTGGGGGGAATTAAAGTTATACTTGTATTTTTGACCCCTCACCATGTTCTTCAAGGGTCAGCTGTACATATAACTACTTTGGAAAATTGATCCATAATAGTCAGCCACTCAGAAAAATATGCTTTGTTTGCCCACCATGCTCTGGTGGACACCTGCCCAGGAACGCAAAGTGTTTAGGGGAAGCAGAGGCCCCCTCTCTGCATGCCCTGGGGACACCAGTCCAGAACGCAGAGGGTTTGTGGAATGCAGGGCTCCACTCTGCACTTGCAGGGGGCCACCCCTGCCCAGGTTCTCCAAGGGTCATGGAAAGCAGACCTGGGCTCTGCGCATGCGCCGCTCTCCTGACAGCTGCCCAGCGCTAGCAGAGATTTCAGAAACCAAAGCGCTTCCACCTGTACCTGCTCTGTAGAGAGCAGCCCGAGGAGGATCCTGGAAAACTGTCACCTGTGTGTGGACAGCTGAGTCCTGCTCCCCTGACAGGTCCCTTCCCCTCTTTAGCGCTGCACAGGCGCTTCCCCTGGGCCTGCAGGGCCTCCAGGGAAGCAGGGGCCTCTGCCTGTCACTGTGCTCATGGCCATCAAGCCCACACCCCCACCCGCAGCCAATCAGAACCACAGGAGAGACCTGGAGGACCTGCACCTTTGCTGGCCCTGGGTCCTCCCTGTCCCGTGCGCATGCCCCTCCTCCAGAATTGTAGTGCGCGCTCCTTCCTCGAGCCGCTGTCACATGTTCCAAGTGTTCCCCAGCAACAGGCTTAACTGTTAGCTCTTGGCTTTAGACAGTTTTGGCTGCTGAAGCTGCTCATTGACTCTGTGTTAGAGGCCAGACCTGTCCCAAGCGCAGAATGGGCAGTTTCCTGGCCAGGCTCTGGCGCCGCCCCCCGCCCAAGGCCCCTGGGCCTGCCCTCCCAGTGCCCTTAGCTGTGCCCAGGCCAGCTGTGCATATGCCTCCCTGGCTCTGGGGCCCTGATGGCTCTGGGGAGGCGAGGTCTGCCTTTAGGCCTGTGGGGGCTCAGCGGGGCGTCCCTTCCCTGGTACCCAGGCCTGGGCCTCTGCGGAGAATCATCTTCTCTCAGGTGCCAGCAGGCGCCAGCCGCAGGAAACCCCAGGCCTTCGCGATGAGCTCCTGCACCACTAGAAATGCCATCACCAGCTCCTACAGCTCCACCCGAGGTTTCCCTCCGGTGCAGAGCAGGAGGGTGTCCACCTGCGCATGCAGTCAGCGCAGTTCTGCTTTCTACAAGCCCATTTGCCCCGCCAGGCGGCCCCCGGGGTCCTTAAAGGCAGGGAGCCAGCAGGGCCTGCAGGCTCCCTCCTCAGCTCCCCTGCTTCCCCAGCTGGAGAAGCAGCAGGGAAAGGACCAAGATGTTACCAACGGGCAGAAAGGATCCCTGAGGAACTGCTCACCGGCCTGTGACAGTTCCAGGCCCCCCCTACGCAAGGTGGCTCTGATGCCACACAGGCGGGGGGAGCCTCTGAGGCTGCCATCACCTCCTCACCTGAGTTTCCAGGTCACAGCCAAGCACCTGGAGGCGGAGAAGAAAGCCGCGCTCCAGAGAATCCACGCTGCTCTGTGGGGTGAGACTGAGGCCATCTCAGGCTGCTGTGCTCCAGAGCCTGGGTGTCCTTCCCTCCTCCCTGCTGCCAGCACTGCGCCTGTCACCATTGCCAGTCCCCCTGCCTCCCCCAGCCTGCCAGTGCCTTCTGCAGGCAGTGCCAGGCCCTCAACCACCACATCCACAGGTTTGGCTCCCCAGCCTGCCTCTGACACAGAGGTCACCCCCATGGACACCACCCCACCTATCTGTGCTCAGGTGTCCAGGGCGCTCCCTGGCTCTAATGGTGGAAATCAGGCAGCTCCAGCCCCAGCCCAGGCCCCAACCTCTGCTCCAGTCCAGCCAGCCTTGGGCAACACCCCCCAGGCCCCTTTTGGGGCCTCAGTATCCACAACTTCCACCTTGAGTACCCATGCCAGCACCAGGCCAGCCTTTGCTTCGACGTCAGGTGTAGGCCCCTCTGGCTCAGCCACTGTCAGCTCTGGGGGGAGTTTGGGCAGGAACATCCGAAAGCGAAAGCGCTCTCACAGGAATGCTGCCATAGTGACCAGCACCAAGGTCCCCAGCACCCCCTCTGGCCCAGCCACTCTCAGCTCTGGGGGGGGCTTTGGGCAGGAACACCCGAAAGCGCTCTCGCCAGGATGCTGCCATGATGACCCACACCGAGGGCCCCAGCACTAAGAAACCCATGAAGTCCTGTCCTCAGAGAAACACCAAAGCAGGGCCATCTTTCCTCCAGCTCAGGGCCCAGCACCAGTTCCAGCTGGGCGGCCTCTAGTGGGGCGTCCGTCAGCCCCCACCCCAGCAGCACCCCCCTCTGCTGTGGGCACAGCAAGGAACAGCCTTGCTGTTTGGGGCCAGCTGTGGCTTGGCCCAAAATGGTTGGGCCATCAAGGGAGTTCTTATTGAAGCACTAAGCCCTTTGTTTGAGCCCCACAACAGGGCCTTTGGGCTGAGAGGTGTTGGAGACAATCCTGAAACCTGAGAGGGTCATGGCACAAGCTTTGTTCACTGGCCAGTGAATGGAGAAGAGGGGGTTGGAACTCTGAAATCCTGTTGTATATTCAAGAGGAGGCTAGAAATGAAGCTGTGGTCCAGGCAAATTAGAAAGAGGACACTTCCTGGTCTTTCTGGGGAGGGGGTGGCAGTTTCCCCCCCGAATCAGGGATCCACATCTTTTCTTACCATTCATGGATCCCTTTGGTCGTTGTCATGCTGACTGCCAATGGTCCTGGAGCTGCTGGGTGTGTCATGGAGCACAGAGATTGGATTATAATGAGGGGTGAGATCCTTTGGGGGTCAGCTCCCTGCCATCGGGGCTGAAACAGGTTGAAGCTGGTCTTTATGGCTCACCCACCACAGGCCACTTCCTGCCTGAGACAAACAGCTCTGCTGTGCAGGGTGCCTTGCAGCTGCTGAGAAACACAGTGCTGTGACCAGTACTGAGCCCTCAGGCAGCATCACTGCTCAAGGTCAGACAACACTGGCTCTGGCCCTGCAGTTTGGGGTTTGAGCAGCACCTGTGGGCTTTGGAGCTGAGCCCCTACGCCAGACGTTTGCTGCACAGTTGGAGATCTCAGCAAAACAGTGGAAACAAGTGGGGTTCCCTGCACCAGCCACTATGAGAGAAGCTGAAGTCAGCATGCCTGCAGCCCCCACACCAGAATACTCCAAAGGTGAGCAGAGG
This sequence comes from Myotis lucifugus, assembly GCF_000147115.1. NCBI lineage: Eukaryota > Metazoa > Chordata > Mammalia > Chiroptera > Vespertilionidae > Myotis > Myotis lucifugus. Next base: position 10,346 of record NW_005874616.1, read on the forward strand.
CCCTGCACTAAGAACTCCCACATGCTTGGACGAACTATTGTCCCCTCCCCCATGTCTCACCTTCGAGGCAGAACTCCCTTATTTCCATTCAACGGCCCAGCACCACTGCCAGGAAGGGCTGCCTTTAGTGGGGTGTTTGTCCTGGATCCACCCCTAGCCGCTCCACCTCTGTGGTGGGCACAGTGAGAAGAGGCTTGCCATTAGGGCCCCCTCATCGACTGTACAGGACTTGGTTGGACAGAAAACCATCGCCCATCAACTGGGTCCTTTTCCTCCCTTTTGGCTTCCACTCCCCTCAGGTCTAACAGGCAAATCCTGTCTTAAAACTCAGCCTCCTCCAGAAGCAGCCTGTGACCACCTTCTTCCCAGTCGGGACCGTGTTTGGTCCTCCTACACTGGCAGTAGAACTCTAGCCCTGACCTCTGCCACCTGGAAGCATACTGGCTGCCCATTGATACAACAGCCCATTCCTAGCCCTGACCTGCAGTTTTCCCCAAAGATGGGTGGGATGAGGCTGTTGTCCAATCCCTGTGTTCAGAGGCCTCAAGAGAATAGACAAGAGGCTCTTGAGGAGATGCCCATGCCAGGGTGCTTCCCTTCGTTATTCCTGTGATGCTGTCACAAATGTGTGATTCTGGGCTCCCCTGGGACTCCCAGATGCCTGTGTGAGTGAAACTCTAACTGAGTGAGGTGCTGGGGAGTATGGGCCGGACAGGGCCTGCTGACCATTGTGTCCCTGCAGCGGCTGTGGAGGTTGCGTCCTGCATGGATTTGGCTGGCTTCCTGCTCAGAAATAAGATCATGGCTCTTCATGAAGGTGGGCAAGAGCTTCCCCCCTGTTGTGGGTCCACACCTGAAGGTCCAGACCTGGAGCAGCTGATGTTGAACACCTGAGCTCGGACCAGGGGGTACAGGCTGGGGTAATCCCCCAGACAATCCCAGCTCCTCCCTGTGCTCTGTGAGAGCATGTGCCTCCCAGCAATCTCTCTCTGCTCTCCTTCCTGCTTCTCAGACCCACAGCCTCTTTTCCACCCCAGGGCCTGTGCACATCCTACCCCTGGTTCTATCCCTCATCTTCCATGTCTGGTTCCTTGTCATATTCAGGTCTTCCCCTCGCCAGTTGTAAATTCCAACCCTCACCCAATTTATCTTTCATATCACCTTGTTTATTCTCTTCACAACTGTTATCACCATCTGTAATTTTTCATGTATTTGTTATTTTAATATTTACTGACTGTTGTCTGTCTCCTATTTTTGACTGAACTCCATGAGGACAGGCAAGGACATCTCTGTTATTCCCCATTCTGGACCCAGTGTCTGGAAGAGCTGAGCATCAGGTAAATGCCTGCAAAACAATTGTTGAGTGAGTCAGTGCCTTCTGTGAGCCAAGCCCTCTTCTAAATGCAGCAAGACCAACATTTCCTAGAACCAATATGGGCACCCAGTTACAACTCACCTAGAGGCAACCACTAACGGGAAGAAGTGGCTTCACAAACTCCTCTTGGTGGCTGAGTGTGTGTGTTGCGGGGAGGCTCATGGCCTGAGTGTTTGTACAGGAGAACCTCTGGCCAGCGTCACCCCTAGAGTTCTGACTGCACAGCCAAACCCCCAACCCAGAGGCTGGTCAGGAATGGCGAGCGGGTTGCAACTCCAGTTGGTGCAGCTGCTGCCAGGAGGACCATGTTGGGAAGGATTCTGCAGCTGTGATTGGGCTTCTTGGGAAAGAGTGCATGGATTGATTAGCCATGTCTGCACCAGGCAAGGGAAGGGAGAGAGACATGCCTGCCATGGGTTTGCCATCTCTGCCATGGGTGATGATTCCCCTTTCCTGGAGGAAACATAGCCCTTTCCTTGACCTTCTCCCCTGTCTGCCTAGGGCTGCTGGCCAGAACTGCATGATGGGCAGAGCTCTGGATTTTGCCTTCAGTATCTGAATCCTTAGCCACGTGATCTTCACACCCCTCTGCTCAATTTTCAGGTATTGCTGATAACTTCTAAAAGGGATGGGTTTCCATAGGCCTTCCATAATCCAGGGAGTGCCTTGTTGATGGAGAATTTAGAGATGCCCATGCCAGGTGGTAAATGAGAGCCATTCATTCATTCATGCAACCCCTCATTTATGAACCTATATACTGAGCCCTCCTTTATGCTGGGCACTGTGTAAGCCCTCGAGATACAGATATGAAGAGGAACCATTCCTGCCCTGTGCTGGACTCTCAGGGAGTATTATATTGTTAAATAATCATTTAATTGCTTAGTCCAAGTCTCTAAGGTCATAGTGTGGAGGGGAAGTTGGAAATGTGAGCAGGATGTTATACTGCAGAGTCTGAGGGGGCACAGAGGAGGGGCCCATCCACCACCTCTGGCTGGTCTGAGAGGCCTTCCTGCAGGAGGGGGTGTCCTTGCTGAGACCTAAAATGTTAAAAGGGGTGAGCCTTGGAATGGGGTGGGAGGAAAACAGGAATGAGCAGCAGCTCAGGGAAAGTCCTGAGATGAGAGATCAGTGGCCACAGGGATCTGCAGATTTCTCGGTGTGACTAGATCATGGGTCAGAAAGATCAGTGATAAGGGGATGGATGGAGTGGTGATCAGGTGGTCATGAACGCCTTGCCTGTCATGTTAAGCTTTCTTCTCAAGTTAGTCAGGATTCTATAACCAAGATTCTTCTTGGACAGTACCTCTTTCCAACTGAGATAGATACATAGATCAATAGATAGATACATAGATAGATAGATAGATAGATAGATAGATAAGGAGAGAGAGGGTGATAGAATAATATTGGTATGAAATCAGATTCTGGCTTACCCATGAACAATATATAAAATTGTGCTTTAACACATCTTCCTGCTCACTGGCATTACTGTTTGTTTTCTGTTTTAACTCTTATGCATTTTCCAGGATCAATAAAGTTGGTTTTGGTTGCTATTTCTTTTTCCTAGAGAAGCTGAACTTCTTCCTATTTGCATATTTGTCCCATTGGATTTTATTTTTGTGACTATCTTTTCTCCTTCTTTACTGTTCTCAAAGGCAAAACCAGATTCAGGCCTCCAACAGAATGTGGGCTGCCATTCAGTCTGTCTGGTTTTAAATACTCTAACTTTCACCTGCTAAATTGGGCACCTTACAGTGAGGGGGTTCTTTTCCCAGCATCAAGGAGGGTTCAGGAATCTGGAGAAGGCTGTGCATAAATTTTAAATAAGAGTCCAGAGATGAAATATAATTTTGAAAGGCATTTGGGGTCAGAGGAGCTTAGCTAAAGGAGCTAAGATCCAAGATCTAAATTCTCAGGTCTGCTTGTCCCAGGACCCCATGCTTTTTATTAACACAGTTTGTCCTGAGGCCAGGCAGAGATATACACTTCAAAGGGTCAGGGTTTCAGTACAGAGGCCATTGTTAGAATGGGGGAATTAGCCTAGGGCTGTTCAGGTGTTTGGCCAGTAGGAGGCAATACCATTTAGATTAAGATGCCTTTTAGCTGTCTGGCAGCCAAGCAATAATCCCTTTTCAGGTTTGGGGAAATGCCCTCAGTCATTCCCACATGCAGCCCTGCTGTCATGCAGGAATTGGTCTGGCATTACATCTGTTGTCTCCTTTCAGCAATTCTCTGAGATATATTATTATCCTCTGTTTACAGATGGGGCAGCTGAGGCTTACAGAGGTATCCAGGTGACAAGAGGGTCTTGAAACCAGTCTGTCTGCTTTTAAGCACCAGGTCACTGAGGGCTGTTTGCCCTCTGCTGGTCACCATCCCAACTTGCAGGTGTTTCCTCTTGCTAAGGAAGCTCTCCTGTTGGATCCTGGGGATGGCCTCAGGCTTGTGTCTTTGTAAAGTAAGTGGTCTGGTGTTATCTGAAATTCTTTTGTTCTTGGCTCATGGGGCACCTTTTCTCTCACATCCCTCCATTCTCCACCATCCAAAAGCACCTGTTCTTTGTCTCTTGCACCCAGGGTCTTGTGTGGGCCTCTCCTTGACAGGGCCCTGGGCATCCTCCTGGCTGGAGGGGAAGGGCAGTGAAACAGGTGGCCCATCTGGTGGTAGATGGGAGGGTGGACTTTCCAGGGCTAAGGATTGCCAGCCCACATCTGCTCTGCAGTGAGCCCTGTGCACAGAAATACACCACGATGGAGAAAGAGGATCACTTCTGGACTGATCTCTCTGCTGATGAGCTCATCCAGAGGCACAGCACCCCAAGTTTGTACCTGCCCAGGACTCACTCCCCAAGGATTCCGCCCTCTGTGTGCCGGGGGTGGGCAGTGGGAGCTGTGGGGGAGTTTGACTTTGTTCCTGCCATGAAGTTGGGGAATGGAATGGAGTGGGGCCTTGAAGGTGACACCAGGGACCATCCTCTACCTGTCCTCACACTGTCAGTTCCAGAAGAGGCATTGCAGTGGCAGCATGGGTGTCCACCCATCCCTCTCTGCCCACCACTATGTGGAGTCCCTGCACATTCTGCATCTGGCTCAGTTAACATTGTGATTTGGAACATGTGTGTGGAATGCTGTTGCCTTTTCTGATTTACCAGTGAAAATAAACTTGTAGAATAAATTAATCTGCAAAATCACAGGGCTCCACTCCCTCAGATTAAGGGAGTAAGGATGGAGTTGAAGGGAGCGAG
>NW_005874617.1:0-14953 GCF_000147115.1 Myotis lucifugus
ATCTGTACTTAAATAATCCTTGGAAATACTTTCATGGAAGCCTCGATTTAGGTAAAAGGCATTAAGAAGTATAAATTGCAAATTTAAAAAAAAACACACAAAACAAAAGCAGCCACAGGGGTTTAAAGTACAGCATAGGGAATCTATATATATAAAAGCCCAGCAACCAAACGGTGGAACGACCAGAATAACGGGTCAACCAGTCGCTATGATGTGCACTGACCACCAGGGGGCAGATGCTCAACATAGGAGCTGCCCCCTGGTGGTCTGTGTGCTCCCACAGTGGGAGCGCCACTCAGCTGACCAGGATGAGCGGCTGCTCCCGCAGGCCCAGGGTGAGGCCGAGTCTCTGCACCTATCAAATACCTGAGACAATCCAGAGTCTGGCAGCTGACCCCACCAGCTGATGCAGGCCCTCCACGGTGTGTTCTAGAAAGAGTGTGGGGAGCTGGCATAGTCGGATGGCAAGAGGGGACGTCACTGTGGACCCCCTGGGGAGGCTGTCCTGATGGCTGAGGATCCTGGAGCACGGCTGCTGTGAACATCCCTGATGGTGTCATCGACCTGGCATCACACATCAAGGACATTCACCAAGTGGCTTTGGGGTGCAAAGCTCTCCACCAGGTTCCTCCAGGACACAGAACACATTACCCCGAACACAAGACATTACCCTGAAATATCAGCTCAGACTAATTTCCTCATTCAGCATCCGCTCAGGGTCCACAGCTGCTCAGCTGACTGGGATGAACGGCGCTCCCACAGTGGGCCGATCTCCATGTGCCACGCCCCCCCCCACCACCACCAGTGCACAAATCCATGCACCAGGCCTCTAGTATAGTCAATAATATAGCAATAACTATGTGTGGTGCCAGATGGGTGATCACTTTGTAAGGTATATAAATGTCTAATCCTCATGTTGCATGCCTGAAACTAGTATAATATTATATGTCAACTGTAATTTAAAAATAATTCAATAAAAATATTTTTAAAGAAATCAATGAATTATTCTGACATTCTCACTTTTGTCATCATAATTACCTTTGTTCTCTTTTAAGGTATTGTTCTAGTTCATTAAATGTAAATGCCCATTTTGTGGGCCGTTTTTCACAACAAAGTGTCCTTCATAGATAAGAAACTCCAACTCTTCAGAACTCCATTTTTATTTTATAAAATCAATTTTCTGAAGATGATCATCATATTTGGTTCATTTTCCCTACATTTTTACTTGTTGAAAGAATACTTGCTAACCTTATCAATGAGGTAAAAAAATTAAATTTTATTTTTAAATGATATAACAGAACATTGTCCCCCAAAATCTTGACCTAAGTTTTGTTTTATGCTACACACACACACACACACACACACACACACACACACACAGTATTTCTAGAATTACAATTCTAAGCCTTGATTGTGTCCACATGAGTGACATTTTAGTCTAAACCACACCAAAGGGCAAGAACAGTTACTTGGTCAATAAATATTAATTGATGATAATGATCATTGGAAATAGCCATTGAACTTGCTTGAAGAAATGAAACTATAATCAATATCTAGTATGTGAATTGTGCTTCACCTGAGGGAGAAACTGGTCAATAGAGGTAATGTGCATAGCTTACAGGGTTAGCAGTTTTCTGTGGCTCATAAGGTGTTTTTCTTCCTTTGTACCATGGTGTGTTATATCTTGAGCCTCAAACACTGCCCACCTCCTGCGTAAAATTTACACAAGCCTTGAAAGATTGTGGAATATCTAAGGAAATAATTTTTCAGTCGATTGAGTTCTTAATGGGAAAAGCTCTCTGAATGCTATCTTACAAATTAGAAGATCCCCTGCTTTCTAAATAGTTCAATTGAAACCAGCTTTGTATTTATCCTCCAGGTCATTCAGGCTGAAATGTTAACTCTTACGTCCAAAAGTCAGACTTTTAGAGGTAAAATGTCAAGTCCTTTTAGGGTTCAACTGACCTTTTAAACCAGATTAGGGATTTGAAGCATTACACATGGATTTCTACATTTTATATCCCCATATTTAACAAATGATCAAATATAATTCCCAAGAATACTATTTTTACAAGCTTGACATTTTGGGTCTGAGAGGTGGCTGTCTTACTCTTTTTACATAAATTTACTGGTGGAAGAATACTTTGGTTTTTTCCCACCTCCGTTTCTTTGAAGAAACTTTGTATGTTTTGCAGTATGAGGGACAATAACCAATGCCTTAAAATAGTCACTTAAAGATGCGAAATGACCACATCTTTGCATCTCTGTAACTCAAGACCTAGTCCGGTGATAACAAGCACTTAATACAGTCTTTGTATTGATGATGGTGGTGATAATATTCATACATGTCCCAAATGGTAAGTTTCTTGAGGCTTTGCTTATCTTTATGTTCTCCACAGGGTTTTGGCCCGTAAGTAATTTATAGTATTAAATCCTGTTGTCTATTTGCCATTGTTGCTCTTCCATACTCGTTCCCAACTTTGGCTTAACATTACACTCATATGGAAAGATGTTTTTAAAACACACAAAAAATATTAGGCTCAGGCTGAACTAAATCAGCATCTCTGGTCAACTAAATCAGAATCTCTAGGGATGGGATCCAGGCATCAGTGGTCTTTAAATGTCTCCGGGTAATTCTCATGTGTGGCCAGGTTGAGCACCAACCTCTGAAACTCTAGAACGATGTAGTCCTAGATATTGATACATATTAGAAATAATTTAATTGTGATAACAAGGAGTAGGAGGATTGGAATACCTTGACCTTGATTGAACTTCTAATATTTGACAGGGAGAAGACCCTAATACTTATTTATTGAATAATTACTTATGTAGACTTTTCTCTATGCAGGACAGCATAGAGAACACAATGGTCCTTGCTTTGCACCATAAAATCCAGCAGGAGACATAGGACATGGACATATATATCTATAGTACAAGGTTCCTTTGCACCTTTCAGACCCTCAAGTGTCTGCAGGACCACGGAGGATGAGATTCATGTTTTCAAATATGGAGAAAAAAAATCTAACACTTCCCACCCTGACTCCTACATGGCTACATGCAACTCTATTCACTCCTTTGTCTTTTCATGACTCAAGACAGTAATCACAGTGACAGATTAGTCATCTTTTTCAAGACTCTGCTTTCTTTTTATAGACCTCTTTTACCCAACGACACATTTTAGCAACAATTCCACAATGCAGTTGTGTTTCTGAATCTCCGTGAAATTCTCACTCCCAGAAAATGATGGTTTATATAAAAAAAAAATCTCCCTTTCTTGGGTCCTCTATCTAAATTCCTTTTAGGCAGTTAGAGGGGAGGTCCAAGGTTTTTGCTGAGTCTTTTGTTTCTTCAAAATTATCAGCTTAAAATAATCAATATCCCAAAAAGGCATCGTTTGGGATGGGAGAGTCTGCTTCCCTCCCATTGGTAATTAATCCTTTCGCTCTGTTTCTCTCTTACTGCTGTTGTCATTTCCAAAATGCCCCATATATTCTGTATCCAATGCCACGAAAGGGAGAAGCTGATTGTGTTCAATGTAGAAGTTCATCTGGAATGTTCCGTGGGGCAGAGTTCATGCCAGGCCCCCGCTGGCCTCCCGTGGATGCCTCGTGTTAGCCTGCGGCTGGCTCAGGTCGAGGTGTTGGCCCAATCAGTTGGAGACCAGGATAGCCAGATCCCACGGCATTAAAAAGTGATACATTGCAGACAAAAAAAATTACTTTTGAGCATATTTTTTAGAAAAGCGCTTTTGGCACAACAAACATTTTGACTCTCTGGGAATTTCCACTATCATTTGGTATTTAATTCATTGTTGCTTTTTAATGACTTGGTGTGCATTTTTCTTATCTCACTAAGCAAGGTTATACTGGGAATCATCACCTATCAACACTACTGTCCATACTGAATAAGCACATTTTGATGGGCTGATCACATAGTTAGGAGGAAGATCAGGGAGTGTAATGAGTTCAAAACAAGTTAAAATAGTTTAGATAGTGTGCAAAGATAATAGAGCACAGAAAAATTGGGGCTGCGTTACTTAGGTAAAAGGCTACAGAATTATAAAAAGATGAAAGGAGGAAAAAGAAAGAAAATACTCATTGTATAGGAAAAATAAGGTCTCATGTTAAAAAAATTATGCTAAGAAGAAAATCCCAGTTAATTACCTGAAGGGGATTACAGAAAATAATCACATAAAAATATACTGCAGATAAAAAAGAGAAGAAAACTTGCTAGAAGAAGGAGGAGGAGGACCTGTGATTGACACCTCTAAAACTGTAGCAAGTCTAAATGCAAAATATATTATAGAGAAAAAAATAATCGGATATAAAATAATTTTCACAAATGTTTTCCCTGGAAGAAACAAATATCTTTAATAAATGAAGTTGAGGACCCCTCGACTTCAATTTTTCTATACAACAGAAAAAATGCCTAAAACCATCCTGAATAAATTGTCTGATTGTGGGTTGGAAAGTACTGAGATGATAGTTTGTGATTAACTTTTAATCATACATACTATACTCCAAAGTTTAAAATATCCCCCATTTGAGCAAGAAAAACACTGAAGTTTTCAAATCTGAGAGCACAGGCTCATCAATTTTAGTAACATCAATAACAACGTTTAGTTTAGTTACACTTTTTAATTATGCACTTGTTTTTCCAGATGGTTGTAGAATATTTATATCACAAAAGTTTTCTTCTTAATAATAATATGGACTTATTATTTCGTTATAATTGTCTCTGAAAAAAAAGTGAGAAATTTAACTGAAAGGAATTTCAAAAATCTATGTAGAATTTCAACCAGTTTGGGGAAATAAATGTTTTCTTGCAATGAGTTTCTTGAGAAGAACGTGGTCAGTGAACCTCCAAGTATAATTTAATGTCACCTACACTGTAAGATGAGATTTGCTTCTGTGCTTTATTATAGCACGGCAGGATTGGAGCCTTTCCCAGACTCAGGAGGCTGGAGAGAATTCTCACCTCCCTCAGACTGCTGTGGTTGTGAGTCCCTTTCCCAACTACAGCAGAATTCTGACAATAACTCGCCATTGTCTTGAGTGATGAGCAAGGAACGTCAGGAGCTTCAGGCTAGAAGAGCTAAGTGAGTGTAATCTCCAATTTCACAGGCAGACAAGGGGGGGTCACTCCTGGGTTCATTCTAAAACTTTCTGTATCAGAGGCCAATCGATGTGTGTAAATTTCACAGCTGCATTATTGGGACACTGAATATATTCTAGGGATAGAGTAACTACGAGGAGATGGCAAATTTAGTCATCCCATTTGTTTTGCTGTTATATCAAAATAGCAACAAATAATCTTACAGTAAAAGTAATCTATTTTATTCATCGAGTGGCCAATGACTCCGTAATAAAATCAAGTTAGTGATTATAAAGAAAAGTTTTGCTTACATTTTGATGACAATTTTCTTTAATAAGGATATTTCTAGGCTATTAATCTTTGTAAACATGTTTCTTCTTGAAAAAGCTGAGAGCTTTTGAGTGAAGTGTTAGCTTTTGCACTTCAGAAAATGTTGTTATTTACAAGCGAGAAATCGGTAAAAGCCAAATTATTGTACATATTCAAACTGAAAAATACAAAAAAAAATGTTACAACAAAATGTACACTCAACTCTACTTGATCCTAAATCATTTAAAAATTAAAAAGCTGTGACTTTTCCATCACACACAATACACACACAGGCATTGCACACACACAGATTATCATTAAATGAACAACAGTCTAATGATCTGATCTATGAACTAAATGAACCATTAATATATTTGCAAATATAATTGCATTTGTCTGTTATCTAATGTGTAAATCTGACCTTCATAATCATTGCCATATCAAATTCTTGAGGGTTAGTTATCAGTTTTTTTAATTACTCAAATATTTAAAGAAACCACAGGGAATCAATCTAAATACTTTTAATTTTTAATAAATTTATTGTTGACAGTATTACAGATATCTCCAATGTTCCCCCCTTGCCACCTTCCACTCAGTCCTCACCCTTCCCCACATTATTGTCTGTGTCCATGGGTTATGCATATATTCATATATAATCTTTGGCTAATCTCTTACCCACCACACTCCCCTCTGAGATATGTTATTCTGTTCCATGCATTTATGCCTCTGGACCGATTTTGTTCATCAGTTTATTTTGTTTATTAGATTCAACATATAAGTGAGATCATGTGATATTTATCCTTCTCTAACTGGCTTATTTCACTTAGCATAATAATCTCCAGGTCCATCCATGCTGTGGCAAAGCGTAAGAGTTCCTTTTTTATGGCTGCATAGTATTCCATTGTGTAAATGTACCACAGCTTTTAAATCCACTCATGTACTGATGGACACTCGAGCTGTTTCCTGATCTTAGTTATTGTCAATAATGCTATGAACATAGGGGTGCATATATTCTTTATGACCGGTGTTTCGGGATTCTTAGGCTATATTCACAGAAGTAGAATTCCTGGATCAAATGACAGTTCCATGTTTAATTTTATGAGGAAACTCCATACTGTTTTCCACGGAGGCTGCAGCAGTCTGCCTTCTCCCCGCAGTGCAAGAGGGTTCCCCTTTGTCTGTATCCCTGCAGGTCACAGTAAAAGAAGTGAGCTCACTGGGAAGTCAGGGAAAAGGGGGGCCTTGGAGACAGCTTCAGGGGGTTAGCCTGGGAAGAGCAGCCGCTGCCCATTGCTCCCCTCGTGGCAAGTCTTGTGGGTCCCTTAGAGGTTAGGAGAAAAGCAGAAGAGATTCAAGGTGTGGACATGCTCAAGCAAGAACACGTCATGGCTCCTTTGTCTCGAGGCTTTTTCTCTTTCTCTGGCCAGCCGGAATCCTAGGAGAGGTGTCAGGCATGGGTCTTAGCAGAATATTCATTAGCTTTTTAGGTGTGTCCTTCAATACGTTGATTCATCAAAATGTGCATATAGAGGGGTCAGGGGTTATTTTCTGGTTATTTTCATTTTTAAAGGATATCATCAAAAATATTATTGAAGAGGGACCCAGATCGAGCCTGTTCTGTCCCGGAATGGTCTGGAATGTGTAAACCATTTGCTCTTAAGTGTCCTTGGTTAGGAAAGATAAAACCTTGTGGCTTATCAGCTGATGTGCTCAGACCGTTTGGCCTTGATTAATTATTATGTCTCAGTTTCCCTTATTCCACTTGTCAAGGAATTTGCCTCGCTTCTCACTACGCTGCCTCATGGGGAGAGGGATGACTGCTTAGGTGGTAAAATCATCCAAAACAAGCAGAAAGTAGTTACCATGACAGGCGGGATTGTGGTCACCGGTGGTGGGGAGGAAGTTGGGAGATGGTGATTGGGAAGAGCCATTCAAGGGTGGGGAGAGGGTGTCTGAGGTATTGGCAATGTTCTATTTCTTTTCCTGGGTTAGAGCTACTGGGTTATAGCTCTTTGAGAATCAAAGTCTCTCTATCCAGGACCGCGCTATGGCCGCAGGGGATAATAAAGCACCATAGAAGTGGGTACTCTCCATCACTCGCTTGACTTTTTTTTTTTTCCGCTTGACTCTCTTTATAACCATAGCTCTGTCACTGTATTTCTTTCTTCTCCTGAATTTGATGCAACGATGGAAGTAAGCTTTGGACCAGGAGAAAGTCTTTGAGATTGAATATGATATGATAAACAACAATCCTCTTCACTGGTGCCAGGACCGAAGTTACAATGCTTTCTGCGAGGCAATATTCAACGTCCCTCCTTACCGCAGCTGTTCAGGGGGTTACAGTTTCAATGCCACGTTTGTGTGGGCCAATACTTTGCAAGTTTTAGCTTGCATATGAACTGAATCTTAGCATGTTCATTTTCCTGGTCCCCCCAGGTCATTCTAATTCAAGTTGTCTCAGGACCACAGTTTGAGGAGAAGCCTAATGGGTTTGTTGCCCACAGTGCCGGCACTTTCAATGTTATCTCAGCCTTAAGTAACTGTTTCATGAAAGTTCAATGGTGAATGTTTGTTTCTGTATTCCTACCATCTTGTAGCTTTTTCATATTTATAGCCTAAGTTAGATAAACCAATCTCCTGTAACATGGGGACATAAAAATAATAAAGATCAGAGAGGAAATAAATGAAATAGAGTATGGAAAAACAATATAAAAGAGCAATGAAACCAAGAGCTGATTCTTTGAAACCATAAAAAAATATATAAACTATTAACCAGGCTCATCAAGAAATCTAAAGAACCCAAATAAATAAAATCAGTAATGAAAGATAAGAAGTGACAACGGGCACCACAGAAATATAAAGGGTTATAAGAAAATACTATGAAAAAAAAACCAACCCACTTCGCAGGGTTCTAATAAGGTATCAGTAAAGTGCATAGCATTTTGAAGCACCCCAAAAGTTGTTTTTTTTTTTAGCTTTTTAAAAAAATTAAAATAGATCATTATTAGCAGAAATAGCCCATCTGCAAAGAAACACCAAATTGTGTGTGGGAAACTGATTGTCTTTATCCAGATTTTTTCATTCCCTCTACCCTCGTGGGGCGTTAAGGTTACTTGAGTTCAAATTAAAGGTCTGTAACCCTGGCTTCCACCCCATAAGCGACATCCCATTTGATTTTGTGAAAATTACTCAGGGGCCTCTGATTTCTTGCATCTAAGATGGAGAGTAGATGTGACCTAAATATTTCAAAAAGGGTACATTAAGAAATGTGACTTCAGTCACAGGAGAGTCTGGTGAGACTGTGGGGTGGCCTTCTGAAGCAGAGAAACATTGCTCTCAGCTATTGTTACGTCAACAAATCTTCAAGTCTCATTCTAGTCTTGCCTTTTAATGTTTATTATTTTATTCGCTTACTGATCATGCCTTTTATTCCCCTTCCCCTAATGTCTGATATTTCCTAGGGTAACCAAGGGCAAAGGCAGCTGTCAACCTTCCAGGATCGTGACCACCCTCCCTTTGAGGTCGCTTTGGAAATGACTTGACAACCTTTCGAGAGAGGCTGCTGTTACAAGGGGTCAGAAGATGTTAACGAGAGACGAATGTGAAACAGACAGCAATCACATCCTATATAATAAAAGGCTAATATGCAAATCGACCGAACGGCAGAATGACCGGTCACTATGATGTGTACTGACCACCAGGGGGCAGACGCTCAATGCAGGAGCTGCCTCCTGAGAGTCAGTGCGAGGCAGCAGTGATGGCAGGAGCCTCTCCAGCCTTTGAGGCAGCGCTAAAGATGTCCGACTGCTGGCTTAGGCCCGCTCCCCGTAGGCCTAAGCTGTCAGTTGGACATCCCCCGAGGGCTCCCAAACTTCGAGAGGGTGCAGGCCGAGCTGAGGGACCCCCCTGAGTGCATGAATTTCGTGCACTGGGCCTCTAGTCATACATATTCTGTTAGAGCACAAACAAAGGCACTGGAGATCACAGGCAGTAGGGGAAAGTCATGAGTGATCCCCATTTCACGGCATCAGAACTTCTATAGGAAAGTGCATTTAGTATGAAAACATTCATGGCGTCAGTGAACCTAAACTTCAGCAGTTCTAGATGCTACTCTAGTCACACAGGCCTGATTTATTCAAACTCTGGGAAAATGTAAGCATGTTGCTCAGATTTGGTCACAAAATTCTAGTTCTACATATTCCAGTTAGCACAGCTACCGTTTTCTGGTTTCCATATACTCCTAAACCCAGGGATTAGGCTAATCAGGACTTCTATATGCCCAGCCATGAATAGGACTAGCTCTGTGACCTTGGATGAGTCATTTCACTTTCCTGAGCTTTAAAAGGAAGGTATTAGATGCTGCAAAGATCACGTCTATTTCTATTATGATTAAAACATGGTTTTCTATGTGACCCAACCCTTTAGATATGAGAACTTAGAAAAATGCTTGATAAAGCTAAATGTTGCTTTAAGATTAATGAAAAAAAAAAAACAGCAGTGCTGCATCTGGAAACCTGAGTGCCAAGGGATAAGTGGTATGTAATAATTAATAAAAAGTGGTTGTGAAGCATTTCGCAAATATAAAATGTAAGATAATTTATAAATATTTAAATAGTTATTAAATGTAATATGAATATTACATGGATACCATTTTTATTTCCTATGCCACTTTATTGCCTCAGACTGCTTCACTAATATTAATTATGTTACTGTTGATAGTATTACTGTTAATTGTATGGTTTCTGAAGGGGGACATACCCAGTAAAGAGGAGGAGAAATCGGGGCAAATAATTAGCTGTATGACTTTACAATGTACTGGAAGGTTAAGTCAATTACAAGTCTGTTTCATAATTGACCTTTTCTCTTAGATCTGCTTTTGACTTTGCTTCTTCTGATCTTGATTTATTCTATTAAAAAGTCCTCCAGCCCTAGCTGGTTTGGATCAGTGGATAGAGCACTGGCCTGCAGACTGAAGGGTCTTGGGTTTGATTCCAGTCAAGGGCACGTACCTCGGTTTGGTTGTAGGCTCCTACCCAACCTGGGCCCTGGTCAGGGGCTCATGCAGGAAGCAACCCATCAATGTGTTTCTCCCACATCGATATTTCTATCTTTCCCTTTCTCTTCCACTATCTCTAAAAACCAATGGAAAAATATCCTCGGTGAGGATATTAGAGGCCCGATGCACAAAATTTGTGCAAGGGGCTCGGCCCTCACAGCCCCGGCTTCGTCCGGAAAATCATCTAGAAAGACATCAGGAAGATCGTCCGGAAGGTCGTTCAGCTGTCCAGTCTAATTAGCATATTACCCTTTTATTATTATAGATAAATGCCTCAACTCACGTATCATTGTATTCACTTTTCATTCCTCCACACTTTCTTAGTCTACAGTCTACTTGAAGGTTAAAACAAACAACAAACAAAACCACTTGCTAAGCTTTGAAGGGTTAGCTAACAGTAAACACCAGTCTCAGGGGCCTCACCTCGGAGCTCAGGTAACCCTCTTCCTCCAAAGCAGGCACCATCAGCTCACTTGAGAGATGAAGAAACTCAGACCAAGGCAGGCTCCCAGGGGCAAATGTATCCCCCTAGAAAACAACGGGCCAACTCTGTTCAATGCCAAAACGCCTGTCTTTTCCCGTTATTGAATACCATCTCCAGAGAAACATGCCAATTAATAAAAATGTGGAGTTGTTTGGGACAGATATTTGTAAGAAAGTATTGTATATATTATTATTATTATTATTATTATTATTATTGAGGATTAGAAAAGGCTTTGGAAACTTGATTAAAGAGTTGGGGTGGGGGGGGAAGAGTCAGAGGAGGCATAATGAAGAAGAGGTCAAACAATAGACAGACCCAGAAAAAACAAGAAAACGCTGGAATAACAGTAATGCTGTGATCACTCTGTGGACAGGAAGACACAAGTACTCACCGAGCCCTGCAAAGTAGCAACCGATGTAGGGAAGAGGGAGGCTCTGGAATAGAATTTACCTAATACCCTGCGGGCTGAGTTGTGGAGTGTGAAGGAGCCTGTCAACAAAACGGGAAGGCAGGCGCCGGAGAGAGTATTGGCTTTGCCGATAAGAGACGGAGGAGAGCCGGCTGCAGGTGGGCCCAGTGATAAGCCGAGTGTATGACGCGGGGAAGGCTTGATTGGAAGAGTTTAATAAAAGCGCGTGATGGTTGCCAGTTAGAAACTGAAAGTAAAATATGACGTGGCTGCTAATTTTGCATCCAAGTAGAATTATGCTGTGATGGGGCCCACAGAATGAGACTGGGAATCTGGAGGCACTGCATTGGAGTCACCATCCAGCAAGCCGCTGAAGAGAAGCAGCAAAGCAGCACTATCTCCGCCGGCCTGGCCCATGCCAGAGGCTCCTGCAGACGCAAGCTTGTGTGGAGGCAGCTGGAGAGGGGAAAGGAGGCTTCCCCAGGGACCCGGGAAGACCGCGCTCACCTCGAGACCTAGGCCGCGAAGGCTACTTGGTCTGCGAGAAATGTGACCGCTGAATGGGCCATATCCAGAGACTTTTTACTTTTTCAAATATATTTTTATTGATTTCAGAGAGGAAGGGAGAGGGAGAGAGAGATGGAAACATCAATGGTGAGAGAGAATCATTGATCGGCTGCTTCCTGCACACCCCACACTGAGGATCGAGCCTGCAACCCGGGCATGTGCCCCGACTGGGAATCGAACCGTGACCTCCTGGTTCATACACGGACGCTCAACCATTGAGCCACGCCGGCCGGGCTAGAGACTTTTAAGAAAGTCTACAAATAATCCTTCTGCAACCCACCAAGTGTCTTGCCCTACAGGAACCCTGTACTCAGTCGGCAGACCTTCCCAGAGGAACAGCCTGGGAACAAGTGCCTCTGTGATAAGAAGCCCCAGTGTTTTAAACCAAGAAGGCCCTGCCGGGGGTCTCTCTGACTAAGGTCAGCCTCCACGCCAACTTCAGCTCATAAGAAAGGAGGAGAGTATTGAACAATGCAGAGGTAACCGGGTGTCGGGGAACCCATAGAAACGGTCCAACCTGACCCAAGAAACAGGATATTCTCTTCTATTCTTTGGCACCGTTATAGTCTCTTTGCCCCCTAACTCCTGCCACCTCTCTCTTCTGCACTGTTCACACTGGGACTGGGATTAAAGGCTGCTTTACATCTGTTGTGTGTCCTAATTTCCCAAGAGCACATGAATTAATTTACAACAAAGGAACTCTCCTTTAATTTCCATCTAATGTGCTGCGTGGTGTCACTCAGCAGCTAGTGACATGTGGGCTGGCAATAATAAGGTCTTGCCTTTTGAAATAATCTGTGAACAATCCATATTTAACTGTTCTTCCTATTCAAATTAATTCAGATATTGAAATTATATTGCAGAGCATCTGAATTCTTAAAGCACCAAGCAACCTCAGGGTAACCTGGTAGTAGAAACCACTATTTATATTTTTTGAAACAAAAACTATTTAGCTAGTATTTAAAGTAACATTAAAATATACAAACCACACCCGACCTGTATGAAGGGCCTCGGCCTCCCGAAGCCTGCATAACAATAGCCGGTTTCTCACCCTCATTCTCCCCGATCCCGCCACCCTAGCGTTCAAATCCAAGCACACAGGTTAACGGGGCTGTGCTGTTCTTTCCCTGAGGTGATACTTGCTTGATTTGGAAATACCAAAGTGAAACCTATTAAACAGATAAGATCGAATGTCTTCTACTTTTAAGTCAGAGGGTCTGATGTTTGTTTCAGATTTCCTTAGTTCAAATTCATTTCCTGGCAACAGAGATGCACAACATGAAAGGACCATACTCAGGCTCTTGAATTGTTTCGACAGGGAACTAAATCTTGAGTCATTATAATGGTCTGATGCTGATTTTTTACTTCATTGATTCTGCAGTTTAACTGAGAAGGAAGCTGGTTTGGTTAATTAAAGAGGTCAAGTTGCTAGGGCAAATGCTTGTTGAATGAATGAGTGAATGAACAAATGATAGTAATGCTAAAAAATACTTAATAAATGCTGAAAAATACAGATTAAAATGAGCACTATTCTACCTAATTGTCTTCTTTCTATCCGACAGAAGTAATAGTTGTAACAGTTATCATTTTTTGGTGTATAGACATTCTTCCAGGGTTTCTCTCTATAAGCCTTCGTGGTGAGGATTATGCATAAATTCAATTTTCAGTCCCCAGATTCTAGTGCAGCTCATTGAACTTAGTAGAATTTGATTGACTATATCATTCAGAAAAGAGAACTCATGGACACTGTTTAATTGTTCAGGAGCTTCTTTTGAAGGCTCTGGGATTTTTTTCCCCTCCATTAGTCTTAAAATATAGCTCTTAACTCTCTCAACCGACACATTAAAGGTTGGTACACTTATTTCTGTAATTTTCTTTCTTAGCAACAAGAGAATGTTGACATGCCTGCATAGCTTAATGTTGTTTCATCAGAATCTTCGGGAGCATAGCTGATTGTTCAATTTGCTTATATATTCCATGGTAGATGCAGCCACTGTCCCAGGATTCAGAAAAACAAGGCAGCCCCAGAATACTGAATCAGAAATGACAAGAGCATTGGCCCCATATGCTCTTCCTTATGAACACTTATAAGTCAACACACATTACTTACAGAAAACTGAGAGATCTCCAGCATAATACTTCTTTTAGTGAAATAGCTACCAAATTCAAACCCTCAACATGTACAAAAGTGTTAGAGAATGAGCAGGCAACCACATTAGATCTGTTCTTCGTTGAATTTTATGTTAACTGCGGCAATATTAACTGGGGCAATTGTTTTTTTTGTGTGTGTGTTGTTGGTTTTTTTTAAATAAATGTCTTAGCTATTCCTGATTTAAGATAACAATGTGACCCGCTAAAATGGAAAAAGTTCCATAGGTAAAACACAGCGTTTAGGTCAAACTTCTAAAAAGTCTTCCTTCTGTCCACACTTTGCTTGAAGGAGGGGCTGGATACAGGTTCTGACTGAGCAAGCCCGTGGGCACGAGAGACTCAGAAGATGAAGAGTTTAATATCTCAAAGGGGGTCCATCCATCGCACAGAGGAGGGCAAACGGGACTCCGGAAATGGAATTGCAGGGAGCAGGGGACTGGTTGTGCAGGTGCGCTGAATCCTTCCTGCCCCCTGAGAGTTTCCTCTTCCTCTTAGATTCCCCCCCCCACAAATTGAGTCCTATTATCCTTCTTCTTTTGTTCTGTTTTGTTTTCCATGCTACTCCCCTTCTTTCACTTTTTCCCTCTCTCTCCTTTATTCTATGTAGTCTATGTATAATTTTTTTTCCTATCGGCTTCTTCCTGTTTCACTGGCTATAACAAGGAGCTGAGGTCTATTTTTATTACTTTATGAACATGGAATAGTTTTAAGTTTTTCGTTTTTCATTCTATTCATGGGTAAGTTGGATAGTTTAAGGATATTTTTCCTCTCTCATTAGTTCAGTTCAAGTTCCTCAAAATTCACATTTTTCTATAAGTTGTTCTTGAAAGACAGGGTTGCCATCTTTTAGTCAATAGACCCTATAATGCATCTGCTTTTTCTC